>NC_134872.1:65336204-65636204 GCF_049852395.1 Peromyscus maniculatus bairdii | reverse complement strand
AGATGTCAGAAGAATGAATGATCTTCCATGCTCAGGGATTGGTTGGATTATTATAGTTAAAAATGACCATCTTACCAAAAATAATATACAGAGTTAATGCAATTCCCATCATATTTCCCACACAATTCACAATTCTTTATAGATTTTGAAAGAACAATTATCAGCTCCATGTGGAAACACAAATAACCCAGGATAGCTAAAACAACCCCAAGTAATAAATACTATCACCATCCCCAACCTCAAACAGTACTACTGAGATATAGCAATAAAAACAACATAGTTCTCTCTCTCTCTCTCTCTCTCTCTCTCTCTCTCTCTCTCTCTCTCTCTCTCTCTCTCTCTCATTCTTTCTCTCTCTCTGTCACACACACACACACACACACACACACACACACACACACACACACAGTACACAAGGAACAATGGAATAGAATTTAAGACACAGACATGAATCCAGACACTGGTGGACACCTGATTTTTAATAAAGAAACTATAAATACACACTTGAAAAATGGTAGCACCATCAGCAGATGGTGCTGGTCAAACAGGAAGACTACATGTAGTCCACATCCATCTGTACTTATCACCCTGAACAAAATTGAACCCTGTATGGATCAAAGACCTCAACATAAAACTTGATACACTGAGACTGATAGAAGAGAAAGTGGAGAATATCTGTGAACTTACTGGAAAATAAAAATACTTTCTGAACAGAATACCATTAGCACAGGCACCCAAATTCAATAATTAATATTAGGAACCTCATAATGCTGAAAAGCTTCTGTGCACCAAAGACACCATCATTTGGACAAAGTGGCAATCTACAGCCTGAAATAATATTCGTTCAGCTACACAAAAGATAGAGGACCAATGTCTACAATATACAATCATCTCAAAAATCAATGGATCTTCCAAAAGAAAAAAACACAATTAAAGATTGAGTGAAAGTCTGTGGGGGCCCATGGGGTTCCCTCCTGTGATCTTACTCAAGGTCAGAGAACCTGAGCTTGCTTTACCCAGCAGGACTGCATAATGAGATGATTTGGCCATGGGCGTGGTTCCTAGTTGTTTTGAAGGGTCTACACTTGGCTCTATGTTGTGCTTTAATCTTGAAAGGGGGAGGTCTTTTGCCCTTCTCTTGGCATTGTATAAAATGCCCTTTGGAATAAACTTCTAGTTGAATTGAATTGCCCCTGTGCCCTCCTGATACTATCCCATATCTCTGTCTTTCTCATTGTCTCTCCTTTTTATTTAATATTTCCTCATACCTCTCTCCTCTCCTCAACGACCCTTTGAAAGGTGGGAGCTGGACTCCTACGAAGGTTTAAATAGAGAATTCTCAAAATAGGAACTGTAAGTGGTTGAGAAACACACACACACACACACACTAAACATCCTTAGCCATCAGCAAATGCAAAACCAAACTACTTTGAAATTTCATCTCACACTCTCCAGAAAGACAAAGATCAATAAAACAAATCACAGCTCATTCTAGCAAGAACATGAAATAAGAGGAACACCCATCCATTGCACTTGGGTCTGCAAACTTGTACAGTCACCATGGAAATTACTGTGTCAGTTCCTCATTAAGATATAAATCAATCTACTTTATAATTCAGCTATACAAATTGTGGTGGATTGAGTAGAATGGTTCACATAAACTCATTTATTTGAATGCTTGGTCATCAGGTAATGGCACTTGAAGAGGTACCATGTAGTTGGAGTAGGTGTTCTTTTTGGAGAAAGTGTGTCACAGGGGGCAGTAGATTTGGGGGTTTTCAAATGACCAAGCCAGTTCCAGTGTCCCTCCTTTCCTGCTGCCTGTGGATTTGTATATATAACTCAGCTACTCTCTTGCACCATCTCCCTGCCTGTCAACATGCTACAGAATGATAATGGACTAAATCTCTGAAACTGTAATCAAGCCCCTATTAAATGCTTTCTTTTATAAGAGTTGTAATCATCCTGCTTTTCACAGCAATAGAACACTGACTGAGGCACTACTCTTGGTCATATACACAAAGGGCTCTACATACATGCTACTATAGAGACACTTGCTGAAAGATGTCATTGACATTCTATTCATAACAACCAGACATTAGAAACAACCTAGGTACCTCTCAACAGGAGAATAGATAAAGAAAATGTGGTACATTTACATATGGAGTATTACTTGGCCATTATAAAAATGAATTTTTGAAATTTGCAGGTAAATGGACAGAACTAGAAATATTTATGAGTCGGGTAACCAGAGATATTTGAGGAGTAGTATGGACACCCAACACAATAAAATCTTTCTAAAATATATACATATATGAAGATGATCTAAATGAAATCTCTAAATAATGGGAAAAAACAGCCCCAACTGGATATCTATTGTCAAGGAAAGAAAAATCCAGTACCAGGATTGGATTACATCTAATTGAGTTGTTGACTGAAGAGATTCCAGTTAATACCCAAACCACCCTGCCTGTTTCCATAACTATAGGTTGGTCTTCACAAACTGACCCTTTTTAAGGACCCATTGCTGAAAGAAAACCTACACAACTCATTGAACATGGAGAAGTGGAGCTGGCTCCTATATAGAGATTTTTGACTTGGTGTTCCTGTTACAGTAGAGTTCTCTGCAGGTTACCAAAATATTGACATTGAAATGTCAATACCTGACAAACAACAAACCATTTGATCTATAATGGGTTCCTCCCTGCAAGATATGCCAGAGTAATGGTGCACAAAGCTTGCAGGAGTAACTAACAAATATATGATTTCTGATTTGACTCAAGACCCTCTCCATGAGATGGAACCCATACCTGGCACTGTTTGAGTGACCAAGAGCCTGAAACTATAGAGCCAAGGGATATAGGGCAAAACCAAATACTATTGTTCTAAAAAATAAAAATAAAAAAAATAGGAATAAAAAGATTCTTAATGACTTTCTATGCTGATTGATCATTGCCTTTCTCATTCAACCTCTAGGGAGCTTCCTCCTGAGGCAGATGGTAGCAAATACAGAGAACAAAGACTAGACACTATGCAGAGAGTGAGAGATTTTGAACATTCAGCCCTAAATGGGATATTTCCATCAAATCCCTCTTCTGGAGGCTTAGGGATATTCAGGTGAAACAGAAGCAAAACAGTGTAAGATACAAAGGTGATGGAGGACAACAAGCAAACCAGGCCCTCTAAATCAGTAGTATCAAAGCACAGAGGCTGAGGCAGCCTGCACAGGGCCTACACTAGATGGGGTTTGGGAAGCAAAAGGAGAAATGGACACATGCCCTCATTCTTAAGTAACACAGGAGCAATCTCCAATCAATTGATAACCACTGACACATGAAAATGTAATTCTGTCAAAAGGAGTCTCAGTGGGAAAATGAACTACACTTAAGGGTAGACTGCATGCCCAGCAGTATCAAAATGTTGTATCAGGGCTTTTTTGTTGTTTTAGTGTAGTACTTTAAAATTTATATACATACATACATATATATACATAATGTGTATTGTGTAAATTTATATTTACACATATATTTGTATTTATATATTTAAATTCATGTTAACAAAATATTAACAAAAAACTTGTTTCTTGTTTCTCATTTTAAACTTCAGGTCTTTTGCATATGTATTGCTTCAATTTAGTGTTGTAATGGGATTGCTGAGTATGTGAACAAGTCGCTCTCTATGTGTATATCTGTTTTTCCTCAGCTTTGCTTGGGCTCTTTCCTTTTTGAGTCTTTCTTTTGTTCTATTCTGATGTTTTAGTTTTTGTTTGATTACACTATTTTATTTTATTAATATCCTTTAGAATCCTGTTTGTTGTCTAATGAGAGACATAAAGGGGGTTAATCTGATAGAAGAGGAGTTTTTTGTTTTTGTTTTTTTTTAATTTTACAACACCATTCAGTTCAACATAATAGCCACAGATTCCCCTGTTCTCCCCCTCTCGCCCCCGTCCCCCTCCCCCCAGCCCACCCCCCATTCCCACGTCCTCCAGATCAAGGTCTCCCCCGAGGACCGGGATCGACCTGGTAGACTCAGTCCAGGCAGGTCCAGTTCCCCCCTCCCAGACCGAGCCAAGCGTCCCTGCATAAGTCCCAGGATTCAAACAGCCAACTCATGCAACGAGCCCAGGACCCGGCACCAATGCACAGCTGCCTCCCAAACAGATCAAGCCAAATGACTGTCCCACCCATTCAGGGGGCCTGATCCAGTTGGGGGCCCCTCAGTGTTGCTGGAGAGCTTCTCTCCAGGTTCCCCAAGCCCCGCAGTCCCACAATCCACTTATAAAATAATCACTCAGACGCTTATATCACTTATAAACTGTATGGCCGTGGCAGGCTTCTTGTTAACTGTTCTTTTATCTTAAATTAACCCATTTCTATAAATCTATACCTTGCCACATGGCTGGTGGCTTACCAGCGTCTTCACATGCTGCTTGTCCTGGCGGTGGCTGCAGTGTCTCTCCCCTCAGCCTTCCGCTTCCCAGAATTCTCCTCTCTCCTTGTCCCACCTGCTTCCTGCCTGGCAACCTACTTCCTGCCTGGTCACTGGCCATCAGTGTTTTATTTATATAAAATGATATCCACAGCACCTCAGCCTTTGATTCATAGATCCTGTGAGAAGAGGAGTTTTGAAGGAACTTGGAGGAGAAAAGTGAGGGGAAAATGTAACCTGGGTATATTATGTGAGGAAAAAATTAGATAATTTTTTAAAGGGGGAGAAATAACCTAGGAAACTTATCAAAGTGTATTTATTTTAGTGGAATTAATTGAGCTACACTTTTGAATTTTCACACACATACACACACAAATAAAACCATTCAAAACTAAGTAAATCTAAATAGATACATATTTCTATTTTTTAATTTTCTTTATTTATATAATGTGCATTGGTGTTTTGCCTACATGTATGTCTGTGTGACAGTGTTGGATCCTCTGGAACTGGAGTTTGAGACAGTTGTGAGCTGCCATGTGGGTGCTGGGAACTGAATTTGATCCTCCTGAAGAGTAGCCAGAGTTCTTAACCTCTGAGCCAGCTTTCCAGCCTCCAATGTGTATTTTTTCATCATTGAATTTTCCAAGGAGATGATATACTCAGGTATTCTGTTTTCAAATATGTATGATCTGGGTAATGCAAAAATAAGATCAGTACTCAATATTGGAAAAAAAGTATATTTTTTCCACACTCATAGCAGAAATAAGAATTTATTTCACTTTAAAATATTTTTTCTTTTGATTTTATTAAAATGGTGAGTTTTTTTTTATCAAAAGAAGATAAGGACCTCTTTCCATTAGTATGTGTGAATCACATTAGCCAATTTACAATGAACTGAAACAGTTAGTTTTGAGAATTCAAGCATCAACAAATTTCTCACTATCCTCAGACAACTTTCCTCCGCAGCTATACATAGCTGGCTATTCTGCCAGGCATCTGTTGAGGAAATGATGTCAGTAATTTCCAAAGATCTGAAGGCTCAGCTTTAGCCTAAGTTTAGAAATTACCACATCTCACTGTGACTTAAAATCTCACAAAAAAAAAAAAAAGGAAAAGACTTTTCCCAGGTGACATTTCATAATGTATTTATAGGTTTTAAAACTTGTGTATATTTGCAATTTAAACTGTAAAATAAACATTACTTGGGAAATGGATGTTTCTAGAAGTCTGTTTAGTGAAGCCATCTTTCTTTTTTTCTTTTTTTTTTTTCTTTTGGTTTCTTGAGACAGGGTTTCTCTGTGTAGCTTTGTGCCTCTTCCTGAAACTCACTTGGTAGCTCAGGCTGGCCTCAAACTCACAGAGAACCGTCTGGCTCTGCCTCCTGAGTGCTGGGATTAAAGGCGTGCGCCACCACTGCCTGGCAATGCCACCCACCGCCTGGCAATGCCACTGCCTGGCGATGCCATCTTTCTTAAAATGTGCCTATTTTAAAGGAACTGAAGGCAATAGAGGATCGATGCCAGCAACAGAAATGCCACCACCTGTATCTGAGCAAAAGGATGAAAAAACAGAATATAGTATTATTCTTTGAAAAGATGTCTTCTATGACTGACCATTGGTGTATTTGAGAACATTTTCAAATCATGAACTATTTTTAAGTTTCCTCTTCTCTAACAGGTATAATGGGGAACATAAAAAAGGGTAAATATAAGGTACTGTTTTGAAGTTTGATTGTGAATAATTTATGACATACAGTGACCATGGTGCCAGTATTTAGCAAGCATTGAATAGACTACTATTTCTGATGTTATTTTATATATAAATAGCTTTTTTAATTGGTGACACTATGGTAGCCGGAAGGTCTCTCCTGTCCCACCTGGCCCTGAGGTCCTGCACCCACTTATAAAATAATCATTCAGAGGCTTATATTACTTACAAACTGTATGGCCTATAGCAGGCCTCTTGCTAGCTAGATCTTATCATCTTAAATAAAACCATAACTATTAATCTATGTACTGCCACATGTTCCGTGGCTTTACCTGCTTCCCATTACATGTTTCTCCTAGGATGGTGGTTTTGTGTCACTCCCACCACCCTTCTTCTCTCCCTGTCTCTCTTGGATTGTCCCGTCTGGATCCATCCTGCCCTGCCACAGGTCAGTGCAGCTTTATTTATTAGCCAATGGGCGCAACACATATTCACAGCATATAGAAAGACATCCCACAGCATAATGGAGAAAAACTGTTTTCAGGCTTCTAGTGGTAAAAATCCCACCTGATGGTAGCCACCTGACATAGGTCCTTCCAAGGCCAGCAAGGGCCAGCATACTTGATTGGCACCTGAAGAGCAGGAGCTCAGGATGGAGACGGCTCCACAAAAGCAGCTGCGTAAAAAAGACACCAAGAATAAGAACCCTGGGGTCCCTTTTCCCATTGCCTCATAGTTTCAGACCCCCAGACTGACCAGGCCGCCTTGCCCAGAGCTGCTCATCAGTGCAAAATCCTCGCCACCTCCTTCTGCACCTTTGCTTCTGAGCAGCTGCAGTTTCTGAGTGACTTCAGATGCCCAAAGGAACATATTTACTTTAAATATATATTGTATATAATTTAAAAATATGTAGTAAGATTGAGCTGCTTGTATCAGGGAACATAGTGTGTGATACTTTACTTGTGCTCTAACCAAGATGTTACACAAATTCCTAAAAGTCTTATTAATAAAAAACACAGAGCCAGATATTGGGGTGAACACTGAAAGATCAGAGAGGCAGTACAGCAAGCCACTAGTTCTTACCCCTACAAAATCCTTTCCTGAAGGAGGTAGCTCCTCGCTCCACCCTGCCTTATCACTTCCTCTCTCTGCCTAGCTCTATCACTTCCTGTCTGTGTGTACGGACCTCCAGACCTCTAGTGGCTAGCTCCTCCTTCTGATTTTCAGGCAAGCTTCATTTGTTAGAGCACAAGTAAAGTATCACACACTATGTTCCCTGATACAAGCAGCTCAATCTTACTACATATTTTTAAATTATATACAATATATATTTAAAGTAAATATGTATGCTCTTTATTTAGAAGTTAAAAAAACAAGTTGATGTTTCTAAGCAATTCAGATAACATAAAGATTGATGGTTCATATAAATACAATCTAAGACAGCTGAGCGAATCTCTGGTATCTGAAGCATAAATCCTTTTAAGTATGTATTGAAGAAGGCACACTTTTACCTGGGCATTTAATTTATATAGAGAAATGGACATAGATCCACTGTTCAGATCTGAAGGTAAAGATAAAGATATACAAGGATGAAACAGAAAATTTTCAGAACTAATAAAAAATTAAGCTGAATATGAATTCTAAATGTATATATTTTATTTAATTTTATAGGATAAAGTAGGTGGGGGCCAGTGTTTATAGCATCTTTGATAACTTGTTGAGATGTTGAGAGTATAAGGAAGTTTCTCACTAATTGACCTGTTTCACTATTATTGTTGTTTGTACTGATTATTCTGAAGGATGTTGACTACAAAACACAGGAAAATAATGTTAATATTTTCTCTGAAGCCATACCAGTTGGAAAGTAAATTGTTTTTGACTCTGGAATGAAGGCCAAGGAGAATGTGCTCATAAATGTTTTCTGTAATCTTGCTTAAAATTGAAAATATATTATATAAATTGTCATTTTATTCTAATAAAATAATCTATAATACTTCACTTCTAGTTGTAGTGTTTATGACATGTTAAATTGTACATTTCATAAAAATTTAGCATTTTATGAATGCTAAATGAATCAGCCAGAAAAGAAACATAAGATAAAAAATGGAAGAAGAAATCTGTGAATTACAGCTCATGTCTGATCTATATATGGTAAATATATTGAATACATTCATACACCACAGATCTTGTCTTACTTTACATTACAAAATTACCAAATTACAATAGCACATTATACAGAAAATTTTATAATATATTCCTGGTTTCTACACACATCAAATTTGGGTCATATCACATGTTGGAATATGTCTTCACTTAATCATTATGGTGGCATGGAAAACAAACTATATTGCAGGGACCAGGTGTGGGGCAGATGCAGGGCGAGAGTCCTGGGAGAGACAAGGTGAATCTGGAAGAATCTCTGGGATGAGATAGAAACCTAGACCAATGGAAACTCCCAGGATTATATGCAGGTGACCCTAGCTAATACTCCTAGCAACAGGGAATGTGGAACCTGAACTGGCCATCTCCTATAATCAGGCAACACTTACACTGGAGGTTCTTGGTCACCAACCCAGCCACAAAAACTTCAACCTGCAATTTGTTCTGCCTACAAGATGTAATGGGGTAAAGATGGCACAGATATTGTGGGAGTGAGTGGCCAACTGAAGAAAAAGAAAAAAAGAAGAAAAAGAACTATATATTAATATGGAAATAAATTTTTTTTTTTTTTTTTTTTGGTTTTTCGAGACAGGGTTTCTCTGTGTAGCTTTGCGCCTTTTTCTGGAGCTCACTTGGTAGCCCAGGCTGGCCTCGAACTCACAGAGATCCACCTGGCTCTGCTTCCCGAGTGCTGGGATTAAAGGCGTGCGCCACTACCGCCCGGCGAAATAAAATATTTTATTGTATTTGTATGTGTTTTCAAATTTGAATGAAATACAATTTTTATATAGTATAATAGCCCTAGCAAAGGCTAGAAGTTCAACATTTTCTGCTGAAAGAGTATGTTATAATGATCCCCAAAGCACTATTTTAAAAATATTTTGCAAATTAAATTTCAATATCTATAAAATGTACAGATTAACATTAAAATAGAGAAACATTCTTATTCAAATTAATTTTCAAAAAGCATTGGCAGTTTAAAATATCTCTTACATTACTTATGAGCTTTTATATAACATGCCTTGAGCTTTCTACAAAGCTCTCACACATATAATCTGAAGTATACTAAAGAACAGTGTGCGGTCTTGCAAATATAAATATAAATACTGGGTGTATAACTTTGGTAAAAGGTGGTTTTGTTGTTTTATTTATTTATTTAATCTTAGTTGGGGAAAGTATAAACATGGATGGTGTTGCATGAATACAAAGAAGCCAATATTGAACTAAATTTCTATTCTTAGGAACAATCACTCCATTCAATTAAACAATTTAAAAAAACACACATGGTTGCTGTTTTACATTAAACTTATTTCAGTTCTGTTCCTAGGTTGGGTTCTTTTCATTTTAACAGTTTGGATTGAGGGGATAGCTGCATGTGTGAGTCTGGGAAGCCAACCGCAAAGACGAGAGAAAGAAAACTCAGTTCAGATTGACTTCCTCAACCTGGATCAAGACTTCTTCTTCTTCTATTTTTTATTTTTTATTTTATTTATTTATTTATTTATTTATTTATTTATTTATTTATTTATTTATTTATTTATTTGGTTTTTCGAGACAGGGTTTCTCTGTGTAGTTTTGCGCCTTTCCTGGGACTCACTTGGTAGCCCAGGCTGGCCTCGAACTCACAGAGATCCGCCTGGCTCTGCCTCCCGAGTGCTGGGATTAAAGGCGTGCGCCACCACCGCCCGGCTGACTTCTTCTTCTTTTATAATTGAGAAATTTTTTATTAATTTACATACCAATCACAGATTCCCCCTCTTCCCTCCTCCCACCCCTCCAGTCTTCCTCTACCCACTCACCCCTATTCCTTCTTGCAAGAAGGTAAGGCCCCACATGGGGAGTCAGCAGAGCCTGGTATATTCATTCAATAGGGGCAGGTCCAAGCTCCTCTCCCTGCCTCAAGGCTGTGCCAAGTGTCCCACCATAGGTAGTGGGCTCCACAAAGCCCGCTGACGCACCAAGGATGCATCCTGATACTACTGCTAGGGGGTTCCTTAAGCAGATCAAGATGCACAACTGTCTCACTTATGCAGAGGGCCTATTCCAGTCCCATGCAGGGTCCACAGGCATTGGTCTAAATTTCATGAGTTCCCACTAGTTTGGTTTGGTTGTCTCTGTAGGTTTCCTCATCACAATCTTGACGCCCTTTGCTCCTAGATTCCCTCTTCTCTCTTTTCAGCTGGACTCCAGAGCTCGGCCTGTTGCTTGGCTGTGGATCTCTGCATCTGCTTCCATCAGTTACTGGAGAAAGGCTCTATAATGACAGGGTATTCACAATCTGATTACTGGGGTAAGCCAGTTCAGGCACCCTCTTCACTATTGGTAGTAGTCTAAGTTGGGGTCATCCTTTGTGGGTTCCTGGGAACTTTCCTAGTATCCGGTTTCTCCCTATCCCCATGTTGTCTCCAAGACTTCTAAACAGTTTGCGCTGCAGGTTTTGAGTCTGGAAAGCAAAGAGTAGAGAAAGAAAACTCAGTTCTGATTGACTTCTTCAATCTGGATCAAGACTTCTAAAGAATCAGATTCTAAGTAGTTCATTGTCCACATATTTTAAACATAGTATAATTTTGGGGAAAAGTTTCCTGGTGTAATATTATCCCTTGTGTACAAGGAAACATATTATATTAAAACCGACTCAAGGTACATGTCTTTTCTTCCAAGAAGTTGGGTTCTAAAGATAGGTTACCTGTTCTGGCTTAAAGGTCAACTCTTATCTGTCATGCAAATGGTGTACAGGTCATTTGGACTAATAGCCACCTCTGTTTCTAGATGTGAGAGCTTGGGGGTGCCTCTGGCTCTACAGATAATATAAGGGCCATTAAGACTATTAGGTACCTCTGTTCCTGGTTGTGCAAGCTTGGGGGAGTCCCTTGCTGTAAGGGTCATTTAGATTATTACCCACCCCCAGTCCTAGTAAGGAAGATGATTGATATGGCCTGGTCCAACAGATAACACAGATTACTAGGCTATTAATCTTTCCAAATTCCCAGATTTCTCAATGGGTGAACAGATTTTTTTAACTCTGAAATTTGAAAGACATTTGCATGCTTAATATCTTTGGTTTCGCTGGAGATCTGTGGGCACAAGGGCCTTCCTCTATGTTCCTGACTTTAAATGAAACATATGTCTTTCTTTTAAGCATTTACAAATACATCAATTTATTGTTATTGATAGTTCTTTTCTTTTTTAAAGTTAAAATTCTTAGGTCCTTTTGATACATGGCCACCACATGAAATGTACTCTCTTCAGTCCTCTCTTCCAGTGGAGTGACATATGGTTTGGGTCCATTATCTTCAGAAATCAGAATTCATATCAAACAGAAAACTGACTCATGCTAAACATATGTAAGTATATTATAATATCCTTTAGACAAGGAGATTAAGTCAGAATAATATTAGTATGAATAGTTAGATAAAATCAGTAAAACTGGAGGATTGGATGGTGGGAGACGAGCTGATAAACAAGAAGTAAAAATTGATAGTTACAATGCTTGTATATTCTGTGCAGAGTTAAAAAAAGATCTCTTGCCTAGAAGCCATGAAAGATGCAGAAAAGAAATTACAGACTTAATAAAAACAGAAAACAAACAAATAATGAATGACAATTGGAAAAAATAAAAACAATTTCTAGATAATCAAAGAAGATACATCTGGAAAATGGTAAAGAAGTACTTATTGACACTGCAATATATGGAATATTTAGCTATATTTTTAAAATGACAAAATGTTGAAATGTTTTTCACTGTGGTAGACACCATATAGTGGAGTAGAGAAGACTTACAGTCTAATTAATATAAACAAAAACAAATGGAGCAGTACAGCATGTTACAATTATGAAATGCTGTCTTTGGAAGACACAGAGAACAATAGTTAGACAAAAAAAAGTGGAGAGTTAAGAATTAATACCTTCTAGAAGCTAGGAACAGTATTTGTATTCTTATCTGCAAGTCCTTAACTAATCTACCACTCATATTATGCAATAATGAATTTGTTATTTTATTCAGTTTCTGCTCAAGTTGTGAACACACAAGCACACATACACACATAATCTGATAACAAATTTGGCTTAAAGATATCTGTGACTTGTAAAGGATTTAGAAAGTAGTAGGCAGTTGAGTGGGAAATCAAAAACAAAACAAAGCAACAAAGCAGGAGGTTTCAGTTTCAGATGGAGCTGTAGAAACCAAACACACCTGCATTCTCTGTCATCTCAGCACTCGGGAGGGTGAGGCTAGAGGTAGATCCCAAATCCTAACCTAGCTTTGGTAAAGTAACCAAATCATATTTTTAAAGAAATAATAAATAAACAAACAAACAAATTAATAAATTAGGATGACGCATAACATTAGAAAACTAGTATTACAAAGGTCAGCATTTGAGTATGATGACAATTGTGCTAGGGTTCTTGGCATCTTGATGGTCACGGCTTGTAAAATGATTTTGATATACCTTGTTTGTAAGACAATCATCATTTTAAAGGTTTTAAAAGAGTAGCAAAACCATTTACACTGGAAATAAAGATTATGGAGGAAATTTGTCCAACATTTACAGAGGAGAAACATGAAAAAAAAGGAGGAAAAAGAAAATCCTTGACAAATATTAGAGATCAGGAGAACTGAGATAAAAAATGGAGCTTCTCAGTGACACGTGTAATATTTGTCTATCAGTACAATTGTCAGGCTAAAGGAAGAAATGTGGCCCCTTGTTCATGTTACTTGGCTCAATGTACAGGATTTTGTTGTTGTTGTGTTGTGTTTTTATAGCAAACTGAAGAGAAATTCTGAGATTTGCCTGGATTTCACAGCCTGAAATAAAAGTGTTCTGTGAAGAATACCCAAAATGATAGTGACACTTATACCCAAGTAAACTTGGTCTTCCAGAAACTTCTTCCATTCTCTCAATCTAAATATGCATTGGCACCATCCTCACCAAAGGAACGGTAAAGTGATGACTTATGTCTTCTGCTGCTCAGGGTGTTAGGACCACATGGATAGGATAGGTCTCTCCCTCTTTTTTTTCAGTTATTATGAAGGATTCGGTTTGGATCCTCAGTTGCATTATAAGGAAACAGACAGACTACCAGAAATCTTCTAGCTAATACCACCAGTGAACTTTTCAGCTCACAGCCAGCATCATTATCTGAATAAGCAAAGTCAGGATGATTCAAGAATCCAGCGCTTGAGAGTCCCCAGGGCCAATGAACTGAGAAAAACAAAAATAAGACTGCTGAGACACAAACAGAAATAAGTGTGATGCTTTTTTTATGCCTCTGAGTTTAGTGTTGTTTCATTGCCAACCAGCAGAGCAGTGTAACCTCTGAAAGCATTTGAAGGGACAAGGTCATAACTGTTAAAAGTGCTGGAAAGTTTCAGTTTGAAGAAATTGTTGAAAATTTTGAATCCAGAGTGCACTCTGTTTTGATTTAAGAAGACTCTACCTCAGATGTACACAGAGAATATGGACACTTGATGTTATACTATGAATGTAAGAAGTTGAAAGCGTTGATGAAAGTCTATTTTTCGGGGTGACTAAACTATTTGTCACCATTCACAATAAACTTAGAGTTAATTATCATTTCTATTTTGGAAGACATAATGCCTGGTGCATTGAAAACAGACACAAGTAAGATTTCTTAGTCACAAAACCATGAAGTTAAAGATACAGGTAATTCTCTTATAAATTAAAACTTTAAAATCAGCAAGAATCATTTGTGACTATGATCTATTAGTGCTAGGAATCAGGCAGGTTGATAAGGCTTCATAACAAGGCATGCGTGAGGCCCTGAACTGATACCCGGCAAATCCACAATAAATTGACAGAACATAAACATAAAAGAGGGCTGGAAAATAGCTTAATGGGCAAAATGCTTGTTTAACAAGCTTGAGGACCTAAATTCGGATACCAAGTACTCACAGAAATAGCTGGTTTCACAGCCTGTTTCTATAACACTAACACCGAGGACTTAGGAGTGAGTTAGAGAGAAGCATACATCCCTGTGTCCTACTTGCCAAACAGTGTAACAGAAACAGAAAGAGACAGATTATCAGGAAATGAAGTAAGATAAATGATGGAGAAAGCGATCCCAAGTCAGTCAACTTCTGTACTCCATATATGCAAGAATATGCAAGTGCACTCCCACCCATGCACACAAACACAACACAACACACACACACACACACACACACACACACACACACACACACACTTTTATATTTTATATGACACCTATATACTCTATATATGTGAAAATTGCATATAAAAGTTTATTGCTGAATTATTCACCATAATTGTGACATAAAAGCAGCCTAGATGCCAGTCAAGACAAGGATGATGAAGAAGAATTGGTACCTATCCCTGATAGAATTTTTTTAAGCTTCTTGGAAAAATAAAGCAATAGATGACATACATTCATAGGAAGATAGAAAGAATTAAAAATCATTGGGTTACGTGAAATAATACAGATTCAGAAAACAATGTTCCATTTGTTTTCTCACATACAGAATCTAGTTTTAGAGAGGATGAAAGAAAGAAACAAAACAGAGAGACAGAATTTATATGATATGTTTGTGTCGTGTAAGCATAAATGAGAACTATTTTGGAGGAGGAAGAAGAGCAGTAAGAGAGAGGGGAATGGGGAGAGCAATAGGTATGGAAATGAGAACAAAACATAATATTACATGGGCATGAATATACCATATCGAAACATGCTATTATATTCTAATTATAAAACACATTTAAATACCTACAAAGCTGAAGTAATCATCACTATGCCACTAAAATTATTAGAGCAGAGATTATAGGAAGTCAATATATAGACAAAGGTATTATATTAAATTCAAGTTTCTACACAGTGAAGGATAAGAGAAAATAAAATGCTAAGCTACAGGGGAAAAACATAATTGCTGTGAGGATGGCAAAGGATGTAACTGTTCAATGCTGGTAGTCAGAATGTAATTTATTGTTGTGACTCTGGAAAATAAAATGGAGTTCCCATAAAATATAAAGATAAATCTGCCATATAATGTCCCAGATTCCACTGAGCAAGATATATGTCAAAGAGAAATATACATGCCCACACTCTGTAGAAATGCTCACAATAGCCAACAAATTGAGTCAAGTTGTGTCTGTTAAATAATAAAAGGCTACAAAGAATTTGGAACACATGCACACATGCACATGTGTGTGTGTGTGTGTGTGTGTGTGTGTGTGTGTGTGTATGTGTAGAAATACATGGTGTATATATAACATAAAATATGAGAAGAGAAATTCTATCATTTACAACAACATAGATGGAACTAGATATTATTATGTGAAGTGATATTAAACCAGCACAAAATACCATGTTCTATATATTATTAAATACATATGCAATGGAAAAAGTTGTTGATCTCAAAGAGGCTGAAAATAGAATACTGTGTATTAAAATCAGGTTAATGTAGAGGGGAAAAATTCATCAAAGGCATTAACTGACAATTTGAAAGAAACAAGAATTTCTAATGTGGTCTCATACAGTAGTGTGATTATGGATGACAAGAATGTACTGTATACTTGGTTTTGCCACAATTAAATGAATGATGTTTGAACAAAGATATAGTTCTGTATTTATTTTTTAATATATTTTATTTGTAGGAAAATCTCTATACATTATTTCATTTTGTTAGTTACCTCTCTTTTGTGAACAACATCATGAACAAGGCAACTTACAGAAGGAGTGGTAAGTTAGATTATGATTCCACAAGATTAGGAGTCCGTTGTGGTGGAAAAACATGATAGCAAGATGTAGGCAAGAAGGTGCTGGAGCGGGAAGCTAGGGTTCACAACCCGAACTATAACGACAAAGCAGAGGGAGATCTAGAAACAGCACAAGTCATTAAACTCTCAAGGCCCACCCCCAACACACACTTCTTTCAGTTAAGACAATACCCCTAAACCTACCCAGAAGAGTGGCACCAACTGAAGACCAAATATGTAAATGTCAGAGAACAAGTGGAGCGTTGCTTATTCAAAATACCACAACAATTTAAGTATACTTCCTTACATTTTTATGTGCCACTTATACTAAAATTTAAAAATTAAATTTGAAGTAAAAATAAACATTCCTGGAATAATTGCAGTGTTATGTATTCTATTTAAAAAATAATAACTAATTAAAGAATATCGTAGACCTGAACACATAATTTTAGAAATCTATGCCAATGCTTTAATTCTCACAACATCAGGCAGAATTTTTCACTATCCAACTACAAAACCTGCTAAGAGCATCGAGTTAAGAGACTTTGGTTACTTGCCAGCATGAGGGCATGATGGGACCAGAGAAAGGTCATTTCTACATATGCGTGCCCTGGAATGAAATTTGGCATAAAAAAAGGCAGCTCAGCTCACTTTCTGTAATGCAGGGCATCTGTTTTAGACAGTGGAACATGAGAGGTGCTCCAAAGAGTCCATTCCCAGGTCAGCCTTGTTACCAGGGCTCTTGCACCAGAAAAATAATCAGATGTGAGCAGATTTAAATAGAATGTATAGTGACAAATGTATTCATTACTTTTTTATATTCTTACATAACTGCCTTATTGCATATACAACGTCTATGTCATATATAGATAGTTATAGTTATAGTTATGTTTATATTTAATGAAATATTAAACTATGGCACAATTTGAGTTCAAATGGATTAGCTATTTGCAAGGATTTACACTTTTTTTTACATTTAAAATAAAAATGCTTCACTTAGTAAGAGTTTGTAAAACTGCTTTTGAAACTATGAAATATAGAAATGGTTGGGTAGTTCAAGTGGGTTGACCATCACCAGAAGGGCTGCAATCATTTGGAGTCTGATCGCACTACTCAGCTAAATTCATTAAGAAATCAATTGTCACATTAGCCATGTAAAGAGTTTTCTGTTCAAAGTACATGGTGTTTCATGGCTCATATTTAAAATGAACTTATCAACAGTACAATAGAATAATTGAATTTCCTACAAATAAAGGTAAAACTTTTTGCAAGTTTAGTTTTTTTAGATTTTCACTTTCAAGTTTTTATAGTAAATAAAATTTGAAGCCATATGTTCAAAGATGTTCATGCTTCTGAAAAATTGGTTTATGACATTTTCCCATAAAACACATTTCAAATTCCCAAGATGGAATAATTAGGAAAATGTTCCATCGTGAAGTTCTTTAAATTGTCACACCTGTGTAGTTCAGCAAAGAATGAAAATATGCAGACTTCAACAGAATTCAAAAACTCATTAAAAGGCTTTACACTTAACCAAAAGAAAATACACAATATAAGGGAAACATCAGTCATTTTTCCAAGCAATTTGCAAGTGATTTTTAAATCACTGAAACTGACAAATCAGAAGTGGAAAATTATCACAATTATATAAGTAGTTTTTCTGTGATGTATAGAACATCTGTTATCATTGATGGCCCATTCAACTTTTGCAGAGGCATCAGAGTCTCCAGTTTTGAAGGCTGAATATAGTGACTACATTTCTTGACTTTGAAAACAAAGACAGTGATCATATAAATTTCAATGTATTAAAACTATATTTAATCTGAGTAAAAAATAAAAAAGTTTTCGTATTTTCTTGATGGTAATTTGTAGCAAGCCTCTACATTTAGGAGATGGTATAGTTTTTTCAGTATTCTAAAATTCCAGTAGAGGACACTGGGAGTTGAGATTCTTTTCTTTTGCATGTAACACTAACAATATATAGTACTCATATATAACCAGAGATAAAATACTGTATGTATCCAAGTACTGATTCTTTCTTATTTTCAATTATATTTGTCAGAAGAGAATCAAAATACTTAGAAATTCTCTTAAAATTTAGAAAATCCCATTGCCTCTTTTTTCTTAGTTATCAAGCATTTATTCAATTTCTTATATGTGCTACATACTGTACTATAAGTTTTCATTGATGGTAATTTGGTCAGTACTTGTCAATGAGCAGGAATAATAAAAGATGGAGTTTGAAGAAGGGAAAGAATGAGACTATAACTGAAAATATATAAAAGAGAAGCAAAAGGTAGAAGTTGTGAATGTTTATGTCTTTTAATGATATGATCATGAGAAGTGCTTGATTAGAGAAGGCAAATTGTTTAAGAAAATATTTCGGTATCTTTATAAATGTATACTGAAGACTATTACAGAAACATGGAATTATCAAGGGAAAGACTACTGGATGTGATAATGCCAGCAATATTAAAGAAATAAACATGAAATAAAGAGACATTATACAAAGGAATCAAGAATAGCAGTATTAAGAAACAGTTTTTCACAATGTATCTGCAATTTTTTCTAGGGCTATATATGAATGATTTCAATTAAAAATTAAATCATGATGATACTGGAAAGATGTCTTAGAGGTTATACATTTGATTCCCAACACTTATGTTGTTGGTGTTTTTTACTCTTTGGGGGCCCACCACTCAACTCCCCAATAAATCATCCATGGAGGCTTATTCTTATTTGTGAGTGCTCAGACTTAGCTTGACTTGGTTTCTTGCCAGCTTTTCTTAACTTAAATTATCCTGTCTATCTATTACCTCTGGACTTTTCCTTTTCTATTTCTTACTCCATGGCTTGCTGTGTCACTGGGTGGCTGGGCCCTGGAGTCCTCCTCCTTCTGAGGTTATTTCACTCCTCCATCTCTTTTCTTCCCCTTTTCCCAGTTTTTTCCTTCTATATACAGTCTCGGCTTGTCAGCCCCACCTACCTCTCTATCCTGCCTTGCTATTGGCTAAGTTCTTTATTATACCAGTCAGATGTTTTAGACAGGCAAAGTAACAGCTTCACAGAGTTAAACAAATGCAACATAAACAAAAGTAACACACTTTAAAATAACATTCTATAACACACCTACATGGTAGCTAACAACTTCTGTAAATCCAGAGTATCAGACATCCTCTTTTGCCCAATGTGGAGAATGCATGCATATGGCACATAGATATACATGTAGGTAAAACACCTGTATACATAAAATAAAAATGAATAAATCTTTAAAAGAACAAAGGAGGTTTTAGCATTGATCTCTTTAACAATTTACCTACTAAGATATTAAAATATAGAAACCCCAAATAATACTAAGTGATTAAAACTCCAGGGAGTTGAAAAGATACTGTGATCCTATGTAACAAGACTAATTCTAGTGATAACACTTTTTGGACATTTTTATGCAGCAATTCCCGCATCATTCATTTCATTTAATAATCAGGGAAGATATACTGATTTCTCTCACATAGGTGAGGAATTACATGAAGACTACAGTATTTCTTAGAAGAATAAAGTATCACAAGATTGTTTTTGAGATATAAAATAGCTTTTAAAAATACATGCTTGGAAAATCAAGCTGGCCATATTGTGGAAAGCTATTTAAGTCAATAGAAAATGTTTATCTCACAACTCAACTCGACTTTTTTCCAACTTACTCTATAGGCATCATTCCATTTTCTGCAGCTGCCTCAAAGATATCTTTGAGTTTTGCTTTTTGCATAATTAACAGGAACAGAGTCAGAGCCACTTTAGATTGATTTTTAAGCCTAATTGCATATACTTTATTTTAGTTTGCCAAAAATTTTATCTTTGTACTTGAACTGTTCCATTTAGAGTTATTGACAGCTTACTTGTTAAAGTGAAGACAAAGAAGAATCTGGAAATGGAGTAAGGAGAGACAGAGAATGTGGGAGAGGGAGGGAGGGAGGAGGAAGGAGTGACAGAGAGAAGAGAGACAGACAGACAGAGAGAGGTTGAACGAGAGAGAGAGAGAGAGAGAGAGAGAGAGAGAGAGGGAGGGAGGGAGGGAGGGAGGGAGGGAGGGAGGGAGGGAGGGAGGGGGAGGGGGAGAGGGAGAGAGAATTAATTGCATGAATATTTAACTGGTGGCATAGTATAAAACTGTATGAGAACACATTAAATACCCTGTTCAAAGTTCTTGTAAAGTTAGTAATACTAGGCAGAGCAATACAGCATATATGAACTAAATGATCTATAATTGAGAATTATCTAATAAGAATAGGGGACAAGAAGAAAAGGGCCAAGATGAAATAAATAAATCTTCAATACCTAGTAGAAACCTATTAAATCTACTATATATACCATTAGGTATTACAAAGGATCAATATTTTGGAAGTCAAATTACTTCAACAATAAAGGTCTAAAATTCCCTGAATATGATGAAAAGGCTTGTGTTACAAATACAAGAAGCTTGGTTATCTCAGTGTAGAATAAAGAAGAAAATAACTAACAGACCAAGTATAATCCCTATTCAAAAATTGAAATGTTAAATCAACAATCATAAAATATAAACCTACTGAAATAGTGATATAAATAACAAATGACTATGAAAATCAATAAAGGCCATAATACTGTAACAAGTGAATGAATCAATCTCCATGTTGAAACAACAACAAATTAACCTATAGTAAGTAGATATAAGACAATGATAAAAAATAGGCTAGAAACAATAGAGAAAATTAGCTGTATGACAACATTTGGTTAATTAAAGTCTTCAATTATTCTTATTAAATACTAAAATATTGCTCAAAGAAAAGTGATAAAATATAAATTATCAATACTGCAAATAAAAATACATGTTTCTCATGTTTTTAAAACTAAGTAGTAATTTTGAACATATTGAACTTCTAAACATCAAGACTAAATACACAATGATAAAATTTCCTTGCAAACCACTACTCCCAAATATGGAAAGAACTGAAAATACAAGGAACTATAATTAATTAATGTAATTTATTTCATTAAAATCCTTTCAATAAATATATTCCAGTTGTTTTTCATTCACTAATTTCATGAAATTGAACTATTTTACAAGAAAAAATGATTAATAGTTGCTGTGGGATGTTCTGTATGTCCTGTGGGAGCCCTTCTTGGGTTCTTTGTGGCGTTACCCAGCAGGTACGTATAGAGGATGATTAGGACCATGGGCCTGAGTGCAGGTGTTTGAGATGGTCTGCACTTGGCTGTGCTGGGGGATGGTCTGTATGTCAAGTTGCTCTGATTGGTTAATAAATAAAACCTGATCGGCCATGGCTAGGCAGGAAAGATAGGCGGGACTAACAGAGAGGAGAAATAAAAGGACAGAAAGGCAGAAGGAGACGCTGCAGCCGTCGCCATGACCAGAGACGCTGCAGCCGCCGCCATGACCAGCAGCATGTGAAGACGCCAGTAAGCCACCAGCCACATGGCAAGGTATAGATGTATGGAAATGGATCAATTTAAGATAAAAGCACAGTTAGCAAGATAAGGAACAGTTAGCAAGAAGCCTGCCATGGCCATACGGTTTGAAAGCAATATAAGTGTCTGTGTTTACTTGGTTGGGTCTGAGCGGCTGTGGGACTGGCGGTGACAGAGATTTGTCCTGACTGTGGGCAAGGCAGGAAAACTCAAGCTACAAATAGTCTATGTGAATATAGAGAAAAAAGTCTGCTCAAATTTTTCAAAAATCTTGCATAATATGACATTGTCACTTAACATGGTATTTGTGTTCTTAGAATCTTGTATGTGTTTGTATTTGATAATCTACAGTATATGTTGTTTGAACAAGGGGACTGTATTTTGTTTCCTTACTTAGTGCAGGAAAACCATCTCATGAATGGCACCTGATTTTTAGAAAGATTTTCCAGAAATTATGAAAAAAGATTATCTCTATTTGAAAAATCCATGTAAAATCTATGGTTAATATACTCTTGAGCTAGTGACTGTCTCTAATTTAACATTTAAAAAAATAAATGCTCCTTTGTCATTAAATGTTATGGTGAAGGTTTTATCCAGATAAAAAAGATAAAAGTTCATAATCATGATTTAGTAAAAAGCACCTAAAATACCTGAACTCCAAATGATCTACATAGTGCAGATTAGTTACTAAATGTGCTTATGATATTCTCAGCATAGGTATAAAATGAACACTAATAATATTTCATATGTAATAGCAAATTATAAGAAAATAGTTCAAAAAATAATATGAAACCCACATCATTTACAAATGATCAATGAAAATATTTTAATTCTATAATCTTGAAAACTTTATACCCTTAAGAAACTATATTATTACATATATATCATATGTAATTTTAAGTAAACATAAAACCATTATACCCTTGGTGTCACGTACCCCTCTCCCACCTGCTCTATCCTCTCACTCTTTCCTCAATTAAAATTTTGCCTCTGTAGGTTTTAGCCCTTCCTCTTCATAGCATCAAGGTCTTCTATTCCCTGTTCTAGAGCCACATCCCCACTGGGGGCATGGTCTATTTTTGCTTTCCTTGTAAAAGTCTCTGAGGTTATAATAATAAATCTCATCTCAAATTTTAAAAATTCAGAACAAATATCTCCAAATAATAGAGAACATGTGGCAATTGGGTTTCTAGATGAGAGTAAATTCACTATGTAGAGTCTTCATTTCATCCATTTACCTGCACATTTAATGATTTTATTTTAGCTGAATCATATTCCACTGTATGGTCCGTATTTTCATCAACAATCATTTGAAAGACCTTTCATTTGCTTACATTTCCCAGTTTCTGACTACAGTGGCTAAGAATGTGGTTGAACCAGTGTCTATGGGGGAACAATGTTGAGCGTGGTGACATGAGTTAACTAGTGGTCCCAGCAGTTGAACCTTATGGAAAAGATGTCTCTAAAATTAGGGTTAAGACAGCTATCTTTAATTTCAAAATTAATCATATTAGTTTCAAAATGTCCTCCAAAGTATCTTGCTGGGGAAAGTCTGGCACTCTGGCTCTGTGGAAAAAAAATTGCTATGCATATAAAAGCATTATGACCTTGAGACAAGATAAAAGGTAAATTCTCCTCAACAGAAGTTACTATTAGTTAAAGGGTATTTTTAGTTAAATTTATTTATTTATTTTACATCCTGATCAAAGTTTCCCCTCCTTCCTCTCCTCCCATTCCTTTCCCCCACTGCCACTCTCCACCCCCATCTACTTCTCCACTGTTCTTGTTCTGAAAGGGGCAGGCCTCCCATGGGTATAAACAAAGTACGGCTTATCAAGTTGCAGTAGGGCTAAGCACCTACCCTTGTATGAGTCAGTATAGGAATAGGATCCCAAAAGCCAGACAAAGCTTTAGGGACAGCTCCTGCTCCCACTGTCCCACATATTTTGGCAGTTTGTCAATCTCTTTATTCTGTGTACCAAAATATTGGAAGGTTTTAACTTTAACATAGTAAAATGGCATATAATAAGACAGTTATCAAGCAAGAATTACAGCTACAATATTTAGTTTATTTGATTTAGCAAAATTAAAGAAAATACTATAGCACCTATCCCATCTTTTGAGTCTAAAGTTTCATATCTAAATTATCCTTTGTCATAATTAAGGAAAACTATAACTACCTAGGCTTCAGCTTCAACAAAGACCCCAGAAGGAATAATATTACCTGAATAAACAGGAAGTGCAGCAACTTCCAATACGCAAGAAATGACAGAGACATCTGGCTGCTTGGACAGTCAACCAAAATTCCTCTGCAATGTTGGTACATTCATCTTCAACCTATAGGTCTAGGTTATCTGGCAGACTTTAGTAAAACAGGGAATTTGAAGGACTGTCCCACCTATTTTGGCAAAGTTTGTCAGTCGCTTTCTTCTGTGTCCTGTAGAATATCTGGCAGTTTCTCCTGTGAAGCAGAAACCCTGCAAGACCCTCCCACCTTGTTTTTGTTAAGTTCAGCAGTCACTTTCTTGTGGGTCTTGCATGTCCAGTTTATATAGCATACTGCCAAGCAGTCAAGGCAAATACAGCTTTTTGCCAAAATGACTAATCTTGTCATAATGAAAGAAATTGCCTATGGACTTTATTGGATGCCCATCATCTACTTTGAAGTAATTGGTGCTGCTAGGAGCAGACGTGTCTTACTGTTGAGAAAAGTCTAAGTTCTTAAAACATTTTAAGTGCTATATTCTGTAGGTCTTTGAAGTGTTTGAAGATTGCCTATCTATCTGAAACATCTTTGTATACCTAGAAAACCTAACTACTATGGTTATACATTTAACTATTATAGATGACTTACTATTTGTGGGGCGTTTACCCACCACCCCCACAGTTCCCCCAGAGTTTTCTTGAGTGCAATCAGCAGGAAATATTAGATAGAAGGATTTATTGCGGAGAATATCACGGAGATAAACAGATAGAAAATTAAGGATAGCCTCGAGAGGGCCTGGAACCTATTTCAATGGGCCCCGACTGTCTCTGGCCTAGGGTTTTTATAGAGACGCCAAGGGGTGGAGCAAAAGACCTCCTCCCCCAGCACAGCCAAGTGCAGACCATCTCAGACACCTGCACTCAGGCCCATGGTCCTGATCATCCTCTATTTGGACCTGCTGGGTAAATCCATGAGGAACCCGAGAACGGGCTCCCACAACTATTAATCTATATTTTTAAATTATACATTATATTTTTAAATGAGCTACATAAAAATATCTTAAACAGGAGTAGAATTATATACATTTACATATACACACACACACACACACACACACACACACACATATATATATAGTATAACAAAATTTACTTTAAATTTGTATCAATAACTAAAATCCATCCAATGTAAAATATCTTGAGAATAACAGTTGTTTTTTTGGATTAAAGTAGATTCAATAATCTACCCTTTTTATTCCATTATAATAATCTACCTTTTTCCTCATCATTTCCATATCATATCCCCCTTTCTTCTTTAGAATGAGGTTGACTGTGACAAATAACGATTTATAACCAATACCCCTTAAATGAAACAAACATTCATAAAAAGTATTTCCCAGTTGTCATCAAAGAGCCTTCATCCAGTAACTAATGGAAACAGATGCAGAGATCCACAGCCAAGCACTGGGTTGAGCTTGGGGAATCCTGCGGAAAAGAAAGAGGAATGATTGTAGGAGCCAGAGGTGTCAAGGATATCACAAGAAAACCCACAGAAACAACTAAGCTGGGCTCATAAGGGTTCACAGAGTCTGAACCCACAACCAGGGAGCCTGCATGGAATACCCTTAGGCCCTCTACATAGTTGTGTAGCTTGGTTTACTTGTGGGACTCCTACACCCACACGAGAAAGTGGGTGTAGTTTTCTAGACTACTTTGATTGGGGGAGCTGAAAATCTTTGTGGAACCCTGAGAAAATTTAGGATTATGGGTGAATCCTGACTGGTGCAGTCTGTGAAGATAGATCATCTCAACCAGTATCTTTAAATCTGTTTTTGATGTTAGATCATCATGGCTGGTTTTATTTTATTTTTGTTTTGTTTTTTATGTCTGGTCCTTTGTTCTGAAAATCTATAAATATTTAAACATATCATGCATATCTGTATTAATACAAATATGAGCTGTGCATTGTACAGTTAAAGAAAATTTTTTTGTTTTATGTCTGAGCAGATATAATATATGTCACATGTCTTGTCAGGATTTCAGGGGGTCTTCCTCAGTCAAATCTGATCATCTTTAAATTTGAATGAATCCATACCCTCTCATTTCTTGTGGAAACAAAAACATAAACTCTCCCCCAAAGTGGCATACTTTTGTCTTAAATTTTGGAGTCAAGATATTTTTTAAATATGTAGGTTGGTTTATCCTAGCATCTTCCATAATCAAATGTCTCATGGCTGTCAAAAATTTCAAAGACAACACAATAATATACATAATCTAGACTTTCTGTGCATTTTTCATCCTCACGTGGCTCATTTTCTTTATATTACTTATTCCTCCCCTCTCGAATGACTTTATATTTCTATTTTAAATCCATATTTTAGTTTAAGGCTATATATATATTCTCTTTTCTCTCTCAATCCTAAGCACATTTTTAAACATATCATGACAAGTTTAGAGTTTTTTCTTTTCTTTTCTTTTCTTTTCTTTTCTTTTCTTTTCTTTTCTTTTCTTTTCTTTTCTTTTCTTTCTTTTTTTGTCTAAATCTTTCTTTATTGTGTATCTGTATTCTTTCTGATCATTGCCTTAAACTGCTAGGCAGGCATGGCTAGGAACAAAGGTAAGGCATTGGCTACTGGCTCCACCCAGATCGGCTTCCCAACATGGAAGAGGTACCTAGGAGAGTCATGTTTACCCTCCAATTCTGGGGTCCATGCTGCCACAGGTAACATGCACCTGGCCCACAAACCTTTTATATATGTTTGAGCAAAAGCTAAATCAGCCATGCTGCGCAGCAACACATATTCACAGCATACAGAAAGACATCCCACATCACCTTCCACTGCTAGTCTTGCGTGGTCACAGAAGATGGCCAGCTCAGGCTATGTATACACCATTGCTGGGAGTCTTAGCTGGGGTCATCTTTGTAGATTACGGGGAGTTGTCCTTGAACTAGGTTTTTACCTGACCCTGAAATGTATTCCCCATTCAAGTCATCTCTTTCAGTACTCCCCCCTACATCCCCCCCGAACCCAGTCCCTCATGTTTCCACCCCTGTCTGTGCCCAGTCCACCCATGAAATCTTTGCTATGTCTTCTCAGAGAGAACATGCTTCCTTGCTTGGGCCCTCCCTATTACCTAACCTCTCTAGGTCTGTGGATTATATAACATGGTTATCCTTTACTTAACAGCTAATATCTACTTATAAGTGAGTACACAGCAAGTTTGCCTTTCTGGGTCTGGGTTACCTCATATAGGATGATTTTTTTTCTAGTTCCATCTATTGGCCTACAAATTCCATTATGTCTTTGTAACAGCTGAGTAATACTCCATATATATATATATATATATATATATATATATATATATATATATATATATATATATATATTTGGTTTTTCGAGACAGGGTTTCTCTGTGTAGCTTTGCGCCTTTTCCTGGAACTCGCTTTGGAGACCAGGCTGGCCTTGAACTCACAGAGATCCGCCTGCCTCTGCCTCCCGAGTGCTGGGATTAAAGGTGTGTGCCACCACCGCCCGGCTCAATACTCCATATTTTTAATGTTCTGCATTTTCATTATCCATTTTTTGGTTGAGGGACATCTAGGTTCTTTCCATGTTCTGGTTATTACAAATAATGCTTTTGTGAATATAACTGAGCAAGTGTCCTTTGTGGCATGATTGAGCATTCTTAGATCATATGCCTGAGAGTGGAATAGCTGGTCCTTGAGGTAGATCAATTTTCTGAGAAACTACCATATTGATTTCAAAACTGGCTTTTCAATTTTGCACTCCCACAAGAAATGGAGGAATGTTCCCCTTGCTCCACCTCCTCTCCAGTACAAGCTGTCACTTGTGTTTTGGCTCTTACTCATTCTGACAGGTATAAAATGGAATCTCAGAGAGTTTTAACTTGCATTTCTGTGATGACTAAGAATATTGAAAACCTCCTTAAGTATTTTGAGGCCATTTGAGTTCTTCTGTTGAGAATCCTCTGTTTAGATCTGTACTCAATCTTTAATTGGATTATTTGGTTTATTGAAATCTACTTTACTGAGTTTTATATATATGCTGGAAATCAGTCTTTGTCAGAAGTGGGGGTGGAGATCTTTTCCCATTCTGTAGGCTGCTGTTTTGTTCTACTGACAGTGTCCCTTGCCTGACACTATAGTTTCATGAGGTCCCATTTTTAATTATTTATAATAATGGCTGTGCTACTGGTCTTGTATTCAGGAAGTTGTCTAATGTGCCAATGAATTCAAAGATATTTCTCACTTTCTCTTCTATCAGATTCAGTGTAATTCAATTTATGTTGTGGTCCTTTGACCCACTTGGACTTGATTTTCATGCAGGGTGATAGACATGGATCTTTTTGCATTCTTATATATGATGGCATACAGTTATTCTGACACCATTTGTTAAAGATGCTCTCTTTATTTCCATTGTATAGTTTTGACTTCTTTGTCAAAAATTAGGTGTTCATAAGCGTTAGGATGTACATCTAAGTCTTTGATATGATTCCATTGATCTACCTGTCTGTTTTTATGCTAATCAGCAAACAATAAACATATGCTATCAAATTTTGTTTCTTTTCCTGAAATAAATGGATGAAGAGCAAATGGGTGAAACCAAGATGGAGGAATAACATACACTACACAGATATTAAAAAAAAATGATGTCTGTTCAGACTCTGCAAATCAAGAAGACAATTTAGAACTGGCAAAGTGAGTTAGTTACCTGGCCCTTAGGGCCTGTGATGTAATGTGCACATGCACAAATGCGCCTGACTCTACTTTCTTGTCAACTGTTAATTGATTTTTCCTTGAACTGACCAAAGTAAAAGTACCATATGCTTCCTCATGAGGAATATCAAAAAATTATAATACTCCTAAATATAGTCCTATTTATGCCACATCATCAAGTGATAAAATATTGAAGAGATTAACTTCAGACTCATTTTCTGTTTAAAAAAGTATACATAGTTAAAATAGCTATTCCACTTAAGGAACAATAAAGAAATGATTACAAACTGTATGTCATGAACATCCAATTGCTACTTATTTTAAATTTTTAATAATCACCTAAATATTGCTTTATACAACACAAAAGACCTCACAGTGTATTATCAATTATACTATAGTCTATATGCATTATATAATTTCACTGTCACTCTGAAATCTCATGATTACCACTTATTATATTTCATAAAATAATTACATATATATTTATAAATTAATTATATATAAATAAGAATAAATATATTTTACATAATTATTGTGAATATATGTATATATGTTGTACTTTTTGTAGACATATAAAATATGGTGGAGCAATATGCAGAGGGGTAAAGAACACTTGGAAGCATTGTTTGACGAATCAGCTTCTAGAGAAACCGAAACAGTAGAAGAGACATGGGAAGCAGTGTGAAAGCCTCACTTCCTTATCTGGATGGAGTAGGCTAGTGAACGAAGTTATTTTACTCTGTAGTTGGATTCAAAGTCTTGACTTTCAGTGTTATATTATTATGGATGTACATTGCTTGAAATGAAGATGACTAGCCATGTTGCTGATGATTGTGAGCAGCTAATCAAGAAGGAAAATCATCAAAATGAGTTTTATTAATGCAAAAAGATAATAATTCAGAGTAAACTGTATTAAATCTCTTTGGCTCTTTTCCTTCTGTTAATTTGTCTTGTTCAACTTTAATGTGATAGTTTTTTGTTTTGTTTTACCTTGTTATATTAAAATAATGAATGAATGAATGGTATCCTTGCCACTAGGATAAAGGTTGACAACTGAATTGTCACTTATACCTTCTGGAAGAAGGAAAATCAGTTTTCTTCAATAGAATGACACCAAGTATATCAATCACTCCAGGAAAGACCTCATGTTAAGTTATAATTGACCAACATATAATGGACCGCATAGCCTTTTGTGTTCTTTTATTTGATTATAGTTTGACATTTTTTATTTTTCTTTTGGGGAGTGGTTTTCTTGGCTTTGTTGCAATGTTATGTGTTTATTTTTAAGTAAGAACTTAAATTTTGGTGTGTAGGGAGTAGGGAGGATCTGGAAGGACTTAGATGGGAAGAATATGATCAAAATAATTTAAATTTAATTTTTTAAATAATAAAATTAATATATAAACAAATCTCTTTATTCAATTTTGAAGACATCTCTGTAATTTTAAGGTAAGTTTGGTTCATTTTTATAGCTATTTGCTGCAGAGTTCAATTTCTTATTTTTTAGCATCTGAGCCTTGAGTTTAATATACTCATGCATGCTTATCAGCATGTGTAACTAATATGTGTTAGTTTCACTTACAGAGGAAGAACTAGTTTAATTCTTCACATGGCAGGGGCTAGAGTTAGGGTTGAATTGACTGAGATTAATTTCCAAACCTCTTTTTGAAATGACTCTCAAAATAGGATTAAAGTTCAATTACTGAGAGCAAAAAAGATGATATCTGATTTAGCTCCTGCCAGCTTTCCATTCCAGGGACAATATTCTATTCTCCATAAATTCTGCCCATGGTGGGGATTATGCAAATAAGATATTCTACTTTGTATTGGCAATTCTTCACCCACCCTTGGATTTAAACTAGTAACTAAATGCTACTATTTCCACTAGTCAAAATGAACCTCTGGTTTCCTGTCCAAAACCATACTGACAGTCACTGCACTCTGAAAATAAGTTCTCTTCTCAATGCCATGTCAAATTGTTCTTTAAGTCACACAACTTGGGTGTCGAGATACCAGGATGTCTAGCAAATATACCTTCTTTAATCATGAAAGCAAAGCTGTAGTTTTTAGTTTCACTGTAGGCTACAAATTTTACTTTTGAGAGTCCTGTCTTTTTCAACAAAATCATAATTGAAAATAAATGTTAAAAATTGGCAATATGTAACATTAGCATTTATTTTAACACATTCATGAATTGCTCAAAATTGCAAATTACTTTGCAATAAATTGTTTGAAGTTTTAAAATTATCCTAAATCACTTTTTAATGGATACATTAATTCTATAGAGCATTTTCAAATTTGGGGTTACAGTGAAAAATGTATTTTTCATAATGTTTTAGACGACATTTTAATTTTTAATTTTACATTACAATGTCTAAGGTTTTAGTCTGTCACCGCTATTGTGACTCATAATGTATTTTAGAGTACATGAAGTGTCTAAAAATTCAAGAACTTGTTTTTCCAAGGACTCATTCACTTTGTGTGTTCATGACTGGGGAACCTAGAGGGAGATGTTCAGTTTATTTTAATTATTTACTTGAGTAAAATATCTCACATCAAATCTGGAGTTATGCTGTAAGTTAGCAAAACCAGGGATTGTGCCATAAAACACTATGGTTAAAGAAACTCAAATGGATGCATTTGGTTTTCAGTGGATACTGGGTTTCAAACTCAGGCCATCATGCTTGAAAAGCACACACTCTTGCCCAGTGCAAAATCTTTCCACCTCTTCATGAATTTTTATTTTAATTATTATAATCAATTATTTTTGTTTCCTTGTGAAATTTGTGATTTATACAGTTTATTAAACTTTCTCCCAAGATAGCTATAACACACAGTGGTACATAAATATAAAATTCTAAATTTCAAAATAAAAATCAAAAAATGAAATTTCACCTAGTAGTTACTCAAAATATAGTATGGTAAGCCGTTAAGAACAAACAAGGCTTAGCCGGGCGTGCCACGCCTTTAATCCCAGCACTCGGGAGGCAGAGCCAGGCAGATCTCTGTGAGTTCGAGGCCAGCCTGGACTACCAAGTGAGTTCCAGGAAAGGCGCAAAGCTACACAGAGAAAGCCTGTCTCGAAAAACCAAAAAAAAAAAAGAACAAACAATGTTTGTAATGTTTTGATATAAATCATTGAAACATAATCTCTGTATATGTTCAGCTAGATAGATTCATAAATTTCATATATATACACACGCACATATATGTGTGTGTATATATATATATATATATATAAAACTGGAAAACAATATTAAAATGAGACACTAATAATGAGCTAAACAAACAAATATCATTCATAAAGTTTAAAAATGTTACACATTCTCTATAATTTTCTGTAATTCTTTTCCGTCTCAGAATAAACCAAAAAGAGCCATAATAAAGTTACTAAAACTTCAAATTGGATTGTTGTGCCCAGATCATGACCCTCAGAGAGACCACCAAAGATGAGCATGCCGGAATGCAGCAAGGTTTAATTCAGAATATACAAGCCTAGGCAGGGACTTCGTCCAACAGATCCAACACAGTGGAGTCTGGAGGAAGTGCCCACCTGTCTGCAAGCTCAGTTTTTAAAGGCAAAAGCCATAAGGTTCATCATTTAGGGCTGCTAGTATGGGTACAATTCTGACTGGCTTACTTCTAGGGGCTTTCTAGAAATCATGGCTTAATCTTACTTCTAAAGGGGTGGTTGCCCTCCACTATTTCTCCTTGCCTGCCCTCAGGTGGGGGCATTTCTGTGGTCAGTTACCCTGGAAACCAGGGAGAGGACATTCCATAGTGCAGCAGTCATTATCTCCTGACTACCTTGTGACTCTGTACTTTTACACTTCCTGGTTTCTGGAATCTGAACTGACTGGTTTTAGTCACTAATGGCCCATTCCTGAAAGGAGAAATCTCAGGCCTTAGTTTTAGGGTGAAAGCATTTTGGTGTCATTTTTAAGATGGCTCATTTTGGTCTCACAGGATCATTATTTGATTGTACTTAAAATCACACTCCATTAATATTCTTGGATTGTAGTAAAAGAATATCTTTAGTTATCATTTGTCCCTTAATGTAAAACTATAATTTTTCTGAGTGTTTACCACATTTCATTATTCAGAAGAGTACAACATAATCACAGATTAGTTTGATAAACTTCCACTTATTCTTCAAACTTTGCTGTGGACTTATTATGCCTCTATATTACACATAGCACAAAATTATTTTAGCATGGGTGTAATGTGGTAAGTAGACCATGAGCAAGTTACCTTTCTTCTTCTAGCTTCTTTCTAATACAAAAAAATCATTCTAGCTCCAGTCTAAGGACAGTTTATAGAACTGTCAAGACCTCAACTTCAGACATATTATCATACCTTATATCAGGTAGTAAGAAGAGAAAGATACTGCTAAGTCTACCCTGAGAGAACATGGCTTCCTGTAATCAATGTATCTACAGAAACAGAGGAAGTTGTGGTCTGTGTCTATGCCAATGGAGTTCAAACCTAGATATATTTTCATAGAATTTATATAGAGTTATTTATATGCTTGTGCCATGAGGCTAGTAACAATTCAACTCTTTGCAAACAAGGTTATCGAAACTCTTGTAAACAAAATTATTGAAACAGCAAATTCCCTCATTCATGCATTACCTATGAGCAGTTTCATGCTTCACCAATACAAGTGAGTTATGAGAAGAATTATGGTGAAGAGGTTCTAAAATCTTTAATATCTGACCTTTACATAAAAATTGCCAAATTTTAATATCAATTTAGAACTATGTATGCAGCTTGTTTTGTACTAATTATTATTCATTATCCAGTGATATTAAATATTCGTGTATGCACACAATTAAGCAATATTGCAGCAAAATATGTTTTCAAACTCAAATATTCTCCCTTGAAAATTAATGAGAAATATATACTATTCTCTTAACCATCATTACTATTGGTCTGGCAGAGGGCATTAGGGGCATTATTCGTATGTGAAAAATAGAAGACCACATTAGCTGAATGTCCACAAACAACTGTGAGGGATTATTCTGAAAGAGTACTAGCTCCTGGCACAAGCAATGTGCATGGTTTTCTCTCAGAAAGGAATGCTTCCATATGTCAGATCACTGCCTCTAAACAATGTTCCTCATTTTCTATTGCAAGTTGCTCATCATACAAAATGTAAGATAACCATTGCCAATATTTTGCATGCTTAGAGAAAGCTTCACACATTGTTAAGGAGGCCAGTTTTAGATTAATAAAATCAGAAGCTTCCATGATACAAGTTATTAATTATTACAGTAATTTGAGATGTTATTTTGAAAATACTTTGAGAGTTTCTTTCAATTTGTCAAGTGTGGTGCTTTGAATAATAATGGCACCCATAGACTCATGTATTTGAATGCATATTAACCAGGGTAGCTCACTATTTGAAAGATATAGTATCAGAGAAGCTATCAGATAAAACCCAGAGTTGTGAGTGTAAATTCAATAAAAATGATTTAAAAAAATTGTTATTTTTCCCATGATGAAATAGTAAACAAATTTATTTAGGGACATGTGATGCAATTATATATATATATATATATATATATATGTGTGTGTGTGTGTGTGTGTGTGTGTGCATATATATATATATATATAATAGAGACATATTTTATTTTTGTTTGAGAATTTCATACATGTTTGTAATATTTTGATAAACTATATCCCTCATTACTTCTCCGAAAATCCTCCCCTATCCCCTCTACAACTTCCCTTACAATTTCATGTTCTCATTTTTTTAACTTTATTTTATTGAAAATAGATTTTTATTTCATATAATGTATTCTGACTATGGTTTCCTCTCTTTACTCCTCCTAGTTCCTTCTCATATCTGGATTCATCCTTTTTCTATCATTAGATAACAAACAGGAATATAAGAGATACTATTAAAATTAAATAAAATAAGACAAAAAGAACAATTCTAAACAGGACAATAGAAGCAAAAAGAAGATAAAGAGCTCATGAAAAGATACAAACAGAGACACACTTGTTTGAACATTCAAGAATCTTGTAAAAACACAAAACTAAAACCAATAATATATTCTCAAAACTTTAGGGAAAAATAATAATAAAATAAAAATAACATTTAAAACAATCCCTGGCATGACATTATGAAACAAGGATCCTCCATAGATGCCACTGAGTTCATTTTCTGTTGGCCATATAATTCTAGTCATGCTATCTACCTTTAAGTATTTTGTTTATCAAGTGAGACTGCCATGCATCCCCTTCTCTAGGGCCCCATTTGTTGCAGACTCATGCAGCCTCTCTGCATGCTGCCTCAATCTCAGTGGATTTGTATGTGCCATGAACCTGTTGATTTAGTGGATCTTGTTTCCTTGGTGTCCTATAACTCCTCTGAGTCTTATCCTTTTTCTCCCTCCTCTACTACAGGGTTCCCTAAATGTCATGGGAAGAGAATTGATGTGTGTAACACTCTGCATGGGACTATAGATTGTCTCTCAAGAGCTGTATAAAAAACAAAACAACAAAACAAAACAAAACAAAAAAACCTGTCTCTTTCTTCCTCCATCAATACTAGAAATTTGGTTGACTTGATCTTGTGCAGGCCTTATGCATGCATTCATAGCTGATGTGAGTTCTGATTGAATCAACCTTATCATATCTAGAAAATCTGTCTCACTGCAGAGGTCCAGGACCCTTTACTCTTACAAATTTCTGCTCTGTATTCCAATAATTCCCTAGACTTGGGAGAGGGGGTATGATATCAGTATCCCATTTAGAATTGAAGACTGAAATTTATATTGAATTTAGAAAAATGTGAAGCATATAATATGACTAGAATTTATTGTAAGGTTGATTTAATTTATCTTGTGATAACATAATTCAGACAAATTTACTGTTTTCAAAAGGAATATTGTACTTTATACTATCTAAAGATACAAGATTATTATAATAACACTATTATGTAAGATACATGCTATCTTATAAAATATTTAAAATGGACAACAGAAAATACTATCATGATGCAAATATAAACTGGTGTTGCCATTATCTTTATATTTGGGAACAGTTATAAATATAATTATTAAAGTCAATTAAATTAAGTAAATCATCCTACTCACATTTCATTTTAAAGGACCAGAATCCGCAACTTATGAAATTGAATTTTTCAAGCTGTTGAGATTGCTGAGAACCTTGAAGATCAAAGTTTAATTCTTCAGAAAAAGAAATTACTTCCTCAAGTTATTCTGTGACTGCCAAAGGAGCATCAAATCATGTAAGCACCCACGTCATATATACATATCACACACACACATACACCCATACACACATAGATACACACACAGTAATATGAATAAATGATCAAATGATTATATCATAAAAGGAAGACTTATGATAAAAAGCAATAAAGAATATTTAATATTTAATATTATTTATTTAATAAAAACAAAAAGAATAACCAAATAATTTTTTTCTATTTGTCACCTTTGCAATGAAATTACTTCCCAGTACTATTTTTGTAGTTCAGATAAAAACAGGTATATATTTGATACCAGTCAATTATTTCTGAACAATTTCTGCATATAAAAATGACAATATTAATTTTCAGTAAAATTAAAGACATTTATGTTTCATCTAAAGATGTGACTCTGGACACTAGTTTTCTATCTAATGTTTTAAAGTTAATGATATTTTTTTTGCTAATATCTAAATCCAACCACCAAATAATATTATATTATGATGTTCAAGTTGAGACAAGTTAATTTTTATAAATGACATCAGCTCTTGGAATTTCAAACCTGTTCTATACTATTAATCATTGTCTGTTTTGATGACAGATTTTATTACTTTATGCATTAACATATACTGGTAACAAGACACTATTAATCTACACAGTGACATGTTTTGATATGTATTGTTTTGTGATCATACTTCAACAGGAAAGAAAAAAATGGTTGCCTGAATTTTCATGACATAGGTAAAACTCATTAATTGTATTTTTCTTCCCTTGATATTATATTAAAATTTCCAAATCTCCCTTGTACATACTATGGCTTTTTTGTATCAAATACGGTAGCATAGCCTATTTATTCTTTATGCATTTAATCAGTATATAATATCCTGAGTAGATGAATATTCCTGGAAAATTATAAGGCAGGTCAAGTGGACAAATACTGCTATTAAATTTTTGCATATAATTTGGTAATATGATTGTCCTTCTTCTGTTATTGATCTCTTAATTCAATTCATAAGCAGGTTCACTTTCAAATTCTTATACACTGACATTTCTGCTTTATTAAGAAAGTATTTTCTCCATTCATCTACAAACAACCTTCAACACAATAAAAATATAATTAATCATTCTCCTAGATAATACCTGAACATGAAACTAAGTTTGTAGCAGAATACTTAATAGTCTACTTCTTATTCTAATTTTTTTAAAGTTTTATGAGCTACATTAATTCTTCAAAATCTATATGTTGAAGTCCTAGTCGCTGGTATCCCATGGGGCAACTTTATATTGTGACAAAAGTATATTTATAAAAGTAAATATGACCAAATAATGACATTAGGATAGATCCTAATTTTATTTGGTAAATATTCTTACACAAAGAAGGAATTTGGGCACAGCTACCTGCCAAGGAACAATATATAGACATAGAAAGACAAAAGTAATCCTTAACCCATACAGAGACCTTAGAAAAAGACTGTTTTGCCAATACCTTGATGTTTGACTTTCAACATTCCACACTGAAGTAATAACTTTCTGTTGCTGAAGCCATTCAAGCGATGGTAGGTTTTTATGGCAAATCTCTCAAACTAATACCGTGAGACTTGTCAGTTTCTATGCTAATAGTATGTGTATAAGAGTCTTCTGAGATTTTTTAATTAATTACTTAACATGGTATGGTACAGTATTTCTTCATAAAATAGATATATTTTTGTGTGTGCACACATATTACACAGGAATGTAGATTTCACAGGACAACTCTCGTGAATTCTCTTCTTCTACCATGCAGGTCCCAAGAACTGAGCTCAAACATTGAGGCTTTGTGGCAAACTTTACCTCTCGAGTCATCTCACCTGTCAACACAGTATAGTGCTCTGAACATAAAAAAAAAAGTAACATTTAGGTATTTTAACAGTCTTCACAATTCAATGACATAAATCTTCTGTAGTTGTTTTTAAAACATATTATCAAAATGTTGACAAACAAAGCAATGCAATAGAACTCCTGAGATTTAGTGTGTGACAGGAACTATGACTGAAAGCAAACTAATATTTGATAGAAATAAGATGTAATTATCAAGTATTCTTTAAACCTCTTTGGATTGGATAAAACATGTATGCTTTAGAAACTCGTAATTAAAATTTCCTATCACTTATGGAAATCAACAAGTTGAATGCATTCTTTCTTTTCTCTTATCGTCTTTAATTTTAATTATTTGAATTGCCTCAGCATCACCAATGTCAGTAGAGTTAAATGAGACCATGATCCTAAGTATGGCAATATGTTCAATGAATATTGCTAGGATTAACTTCTGCAATGACCTTGGTACTTGACTGCTTTGGAGTCTAAAATTACTCCTTGAAATTGGCTTAGGTGAATTGGAGGTCGCAAATGGCTTATTGAAGGCTTCCATTCAGCCTTTCATAATCTCTCAAGTAAGGCAGTCCTTCAGGTCTCCCTTAAGCCTTGTCTAGTATAATTTATGCTGTGTTTTAGTTTGCCTTTCCTCTACTTTCTCCATCTAAATTTCCATCACCTCTCTTTCCCATAAGGTTTGTCCACACATTGTCAGCTGTCTACACATTGTTGGCTGTCGCTTGCCATCCTTTTCACCACTCTTCATGTCACACTGATAACCACAAAGAGCACTTCTTTTGGAATACAATTATCCTTCTCTTTCCAATGTGGTCAGGAAATGCCAGGGTTTTCCTCAAAACCACTTCATTCATTAAGTAGCTTTCCTCAGGTATATATTCTATGTCCACATTAATTTTAAGTACTATTTCCCCAAGTATTACAAGCTTCCTTAAGTGACTAAATGTGTTTATATTATTTTGATAAGCTAGTAAGAGTAGAAATTATAAACAAATATGAAAAAAGGAATTTCAAGATAAAAATATGATTACAAATAAATATTTTTCTATTTCAAACATGTAATAGCATATCTAAGAGGACTTTTATTTATCCAAAACCTAAGTTTAGCACATACTAGGAATTTATAAATATTTGTTAAACTAGCCTAATTTGTATAATGGTTTATGAATTCAATTTATTTTCCTTTTTTAATAACATGTAAGAGTCTTAAGAAACTATATTACTTATAAATCGTGGGTAACAGTTACATATGTAGGCTTGCAAATTCAATTTTATTTGCTTAATATCAAAGTTCTTTTCATTTGGTCTAAATGAAGAGACATGAAGTTCTTGGCAGAATTTCCTAGAAAATGGAGAGTAACAATAGCAGATTAAAATCAATTTCAAAACTTCACTGATTTACCACGTCAAAGCCTAACTCCTGACAGGACTGTTGTTTCACAGTCACATCCAATTGGAGTCTTAGTGGACAAAGCGATGGGCCACTTGCCATTACTGTGATAAAATAATGTGTCCTAGCACCTAGTCACCTAGTCAAGGAAGACTGAAGGGTGCTTTCCTTTCACACAGTAAGCAAAAGGAGCTGATCATCAGCTGTGATAATTTTTTTAGACAGTCAATGAACATTGCTTCAGAAACAGTCATCAAAATCTCGGAAAACTGAAAAGATTGTTCCCAAGAAATCACAAGATTGTTTCCTAATTTCATCTGCTAAGTGCAAATCAGGGAAACAACATGATTACTTGCAGCATCCATTTTAGTGTATATACCCCCAAATACAGCAATCTCTATATAATTCCATGAAATTTATTTTTGTTAGTGTCCAATTAACAACATAAAAAGAGGGTTTGTGCATCATTCCTCTACAAATTGCTAATTACAAATTGTTCTTTCATTTGTAAATGATCTCAACCTATGTGCATGCTCAGTCTGGTGTGATCCCCAGCTCACTGGCCTCATCTTCAGTCACCAAGACTAGCCCTAGCCTCATATCCTAATTTCATTTCCAGGAAAGACTCACCTACTCCTGTGGTATCAAATCCCCTGGCCTAGCCTTCCTGGCACACAGAATATGTTCCAACCTAGCCTGATGAACAGCAAAGACTGGCTTGTCCAAACCATCATTAGCACCCATAGCATAGATCAGGTGGTAGGGTTTGCATATAGGCCCAAGCAGACCTAGCTATCTGATTATTGGCATGCCTTCTTAGTCACTAGTGATCAAGTGAGAAATTAACCAAGAAAAGCATCCTGCTTGAAATCAAGACAGAGATTAATCCCAATTCAGTAAAGTAAGTGATTATAATATCACACTATCACAAATACACAGGACATTTGGACAAGAAAAGGAGCACAGAAATATCACAATTAAATAGCATCATATATCAAATGGACCTAACACACACACACACACACACACACACACACACACACACACACACACACACACACACACACAAGCAATGCTTGGAAATTTACTTAAAATAGAACAAATACTCATGTACAAAACAAATTTAAGAAATAAAAAATAAATAAGTGAAACAAAGTGGCTCCATGCTTTCTATCTTGCCACAGTATAATAAGTCTTAAAATCAGTAACAAAATAATCTCTAATAATTCTGTGAATTTCTGAGAATTAGATTAAGGTATGATGAGTGGGTCAAAGAAGAAGTTAAAAAGAAATTAAAATCTCCTGAATCTAAATGAAAATGAAAACATACCACAACAGAAGCTTTAGGACAACTTAAATTCATTTAATTATAAGGGAATTTTATAACTCTAAGTCCTTACATTAAAATGTCAAAAAGCACAAATTAATGACTTAATAATGAAACTTAAAAAATTGGAATAAAGAACAGACTAAACACAATTGCCATTGGAAAGTAGAAGTAATAAAGATCAGAGCAGAAATTGATGGCATAGAATCAAAAAAAGCAATTTAAAGAGGTGAAGAATCTAAAAGGGTTCCTTGAAATGATGGACAAGATTGATAGACCCTTGATACAACTAACTAAAATAGATGACCCTAATCTCTGACAGAATAAGAGAGGAACATTGAGATATTACTACAGACACCAAATAAATCCAGAACTTGATATAAAAGTAAACTTTAAAAGAAATCCATACAAATAGAAACTTTAAAAGAAATGGACAAATTCTAGATTCACCTAAACCAATGAAGTTAAACCATGTAAAAATTTAATCAGACCCATAACATTTAAGGAGAATGAATAAGTAATAAAAAGCTTTCTGACTAAAAATTCCTAGATCCAGAAAGAGTCACAGAATTCTACCAGACCGTTGAAGAAGATCTAGAACTAGCATTTCTTAAATTGCTTTATAAAAATGGAAAAAGAGAAAATACAACCAAACTCCTTTTATGAATTTAGTATTACTCTAAAGCCATAACCAGGTAAAAATGCAACAAGAAAGGAAAACTATAGGTCAACATTCCTAATCATCATAATAAAAAATAGTCCTCAAAAAGATACTTGCAAATTAAATATATGCATATATCGAAATATCATACACCATCATCAAGCTGGCTTTACTCTGGATCTATAGAATACTTCAACATTTGTAAGTGAATAAGTATAATAAATCATGTGAATGTATTTAAAGAAAAGAAATCATATGATCTCAATAGATGCAGAAGAGACCTTTGACAACAAGCTTTCATGATAAAAGTTCTAGAGAAAGGAAAACCGGAGGGAACATAAATCAACAAAATTAAAGCTAGATATGACAAACACACAGCCAACAGTATCTGAAGTAGAATTAAACTGGAAGCACTCCCACAAAAACCAGGAACCACACACTAGTGTCCACTATACAAATTCCATTTTAATACCAGTGGTTATTGTACTGTACAGAACGATAAGACAAGAGAAAGATATTAAAGGTATATAGAAAGAAGTCAATTTATCTATATTAGCAGATAATATAAAATCTCACATTAAAAATTGCAGAAAATCCATCAGAAAACTTCTAGAAATAAAAGTAAAATAGAAAAGCAGGACACAAAATCTGATCACAAAATTAGTAGACTCCATAATACTAATAATATGCATGTTGCTAAAGAAAGTATAAGAACACCTCTATTCTCAATCCTCCAAATTATAAATAAAATACTTAAGAGTTAACTGAGCCAAGGAGGTAAAATACTTCCATAATGAAAAACTTAAAGCTCTGAACAAAAAAAAAAAAAAAAGAAGAAGACACTGGGATATGAAAAGATCTTCCATGTTCATGGACTTGTAGAGTGAATATTGAAAAGTGATCATCCTACTCAAAGTAATTTACATTTATGCTGAAATCCCTATTGAAATTCTTATGCTATTCTTCACATAAGCAGACAAAAAATCCAAAATTCATATGGAGTCACAAATAAACAAGTAAACAAACATACCCAGATAATCAAAGCAGTCCTGAGCATGAAGATCTCCACAATAAAGATTCCATATCAGATTTCAATATATACTACAAAACTATAGGAACAAAAATAGCCTGAAATTACTAAAAAATAAAACCAGACATGCAGATCAATATACATATATATATCTTAAATCTGAAGGAATGCAATTATAGAAGTTTGATAATTGAAAAAGGTACCAAAAATACACGATGATAAAAGACAAATCTTCATAAGGTAGTGTTTGTGTGTTATTTTATTTGTGCTGGAATATGGTGATATTTTGTTTGTGTTTTAATAAATAAAGTTTGCCTGGAGATCAGAGGAAATAGCGAGCCGTTTTAAGTAAACAAAGAAGTCAGGCAGTGGTAGCACATGCCCTTAATCCTGTCACTTAGCAGGTAGGATCTCTGTGTGTTCAAGGCCACACTACGGAACAGAGCCAAGTGTGGCGACACATTCCTTTAATCCCAGTACCAATCATAGAGTTCTGGAGGCCTATACAGACATGAAGTGACAGAGCTAGCCATAAAGAGGAAGTGATGTAGCTAGACAGAGAGCAAATCAGATGGTAGAACAGCAAGGCAATAAAGGTATGGCAAAACAGGAAGTAACTCACATTTGGAAGCTGCAGAATTGATGAGGTAAAGTTGGCTAGTGGCTTTTCCTATTTCCCTGATCTCTCTAAGGCTTTCACCCCTATATTTGGTTCCGTGTTTTTTAAGAAGACCATTTAGAAATTTGTTTACAGTGCATGCGCGCGCGCACGCACGCGCGCGCGCGTGTGTGTGTGTGTGTGTGTATTCTACATACAAATATATATATTTGACAGGATTGATCCCAACCTTCTGGGGCCAGCAACTCCTTTAGGGTCAGAGAAGAAGTAACCTCTTTTAAATTACCATGCAAGTTACTTTTACCTTACTACAGTCCCCATTTATACTATTTCAGAAAAGTGGAGGACAGGATCCAGGGACAAAATTGGCCTGTTTCTTCTCCTCATTGGTCACATCACTGCATGGCTTCTCTCTGACCTCTTCCTAAGCAGTCCCTTAGTAAACGGAGTGCTGAGAAAACCTGGTTATTACCTCTCAACTCTCCAGGTAAGAGTGGCCATCTCTGTATGTGGGCCAAGAACCCGCACCCCAGCAGTGTTTTTCTGATCAGATTCTATGAAGTGAGTGGGTGCAAGAGATAAAACACTAAAATGAAAATGGGAGCTGCAGGTACCCATCTCCAGCTACAACCTAAACTTAGGATCCTAAAGATGTAGCCAGTGTGACAGATGTTGGGGAAGTGTGCATGAGGAATAAACAGGCAGCTAGGATGTTCTTAGGGGCGGGGGGTTCAGAAGTCGGCCTTCTTGCCTTCACTTCTTCAACTTGCCCTGAGCGGCCACAGCTTCCATGGTTTATGCGGGGTCTCTTCATCTCCCAGGAACTGTTCCAGTTTGATGGGCTTCAGGTTCTTGTCCAATTCACAAACAACGGGAATGTCAATTAATGGGTTCAACTCCACGATGATGGCATCTTCTAAGAGCCCCTCCAGATGTTTGACGACTTCTTGAAGGCTATTGCCATGGGTAGCAACCAGGACCCTCTTCCCCTCCTTGATCTGGCTGAAAATTTCTTCATTACAGAATAGCAGTGCTCTGACAATAATGTCCTGCAGGCTCTTAGAGGAGAGTAGCTGGTCCTCAGTAAGGTCTGCATATCTGCTCCATTGTGGCCTGTGATACATCATAAGTTGGCCTCTGAGTCTTTACCTGCCCCTCATCATGCTTAGCAACAGTTTCTGCTTTGTTGAGACCTGTCAAACCCTCATAGTGTCACTCACTGAGACTCCAAATGCTGACCAAAGGTAGCCACATCTAGTCAATAGCATCCAGGACTTTCCAATGGGCCTGGATGGCTCTCTTCTGCACAGAGGTGAAGCAGATGTCAAAATCTTAGCCAGTATCTTGAAGCACCTCGTGTCCCTTTGGGGTCAAGTCTCTCTCTGTCACATCAGCTGAAAAAGTTCTCCAGGTTCCAGGAGCTCTCACCATGCCAGATCAGCACCAGTCTGTAGGAGGCCCTGCCAACAGGCGGGGGATGCAGCACAGATTGAGGATCGCTGAAATTCTGCTCCAAGAAGTAGAATTTTAATGTACAGAGAAACTGGAAGTATGGATACAGTCAAGTTCTTGATTTATCTCAGGGTGGAATACTATGTTTCTCTGATGTCCATAGGGAGCATCTTGATCATTTTCTTTGTAGGAATTTAAGGAGAAAAAGATGTTCTTTTAATGACTAGATATATGGTAAGGAACACACAGAGTAAAAAATAGATGAGATACTGATAGAGAATTCAAGAGCACTAATTCAATAAAATGATGACAATGGTTTAATAGTCCATTACAAACAGAAAAGAAGCATAGTAAAGCCTGGTGAATAATAGAAATACAAAAGTGTCTGAATTACAAAATCTTGAACCCTGGTAACTCAATAAAAGAGGAAACTCATTGAAGGCGGGTGGCTAAGAAGCCTTAGCTCCATCCATTCCATCTGTGGTAGGTGGGAAAAAATGAATCTTATAATTTGTCTGGTCTTCTGATCGTATGCATTCTGTGTCATGCATGCCTGCATACATAGATAAAAATCACACACACACACACACACACACACACACACACACACACTATAGATAGATGATAGATAATGATGGTGATACATAGAGAGATAAATAGACAGACAGATAGATAGATAGATAGATAGATAGATAGATAGATAGATAGATAGATAGACAGACAGACAGACAAGTGCAAAAAATCAGAAAGATGATTTGGAAACTAGAGGGTACACCTGCTTTTTCTAATATAAACTTTCAGAAATAAATTGTGCAGATATAAGTGGAAAATAACATTTTCATTAATGAGAAGGTAAATTTGATGTAAGAGTAAGGCAGAAACAAAGTTTCTGTAAACTGCAAGGAAGGAAAACATTCAGAATGGTAGGGGATAAATAACAAAGAGTAGAGAGGAGGAAGAAAGAAGGAAGATGAAGTTGGAATGTCAAGATTGTGGTTAGGTAACAGAAGTTGAATTTATCTTATGAGATCTTTGATTTCATTTTTATAAAATGGGAGGTTATCAGGGAAAATGGAATTTGAACGAAAGTGTGAAATGAGAGGGATTTACTGAAGTGAGCAAATGAGAGTGCATGAGGCTGTTGAATGTTAATCAGACAAAGCTCAAAGAATCACTAGGCAACATTCCAATAGTTTTGGTAACTCCATAAGAAATGTACACTACTACTACCCTGCCTTAGCAGGTATTGTCTCCCATTAGCTACCTTGAAAACTACTTAAAACAAATTAAGGAATAAATGCTTTAAGCAAGCAGTCACTAATTCTTTTGCAGGTTCAAGTACTAGGAAGAAGCTATAGCAGCATCAAGGTAGCACCAGGTATATGCGATTAGTTGAAACTGACTGCAGATATGAGCTTGTATTACTTTGGATTTATATGCCTCTCTGAGCCCCGATTTGTGGCATTTATGTTTCTAAAGAGAAATTGACTTAATGCATTCAATTTGTGAAATTGAAAATAACCAGAAAGAGCAGAAAAAGAAAGCAAAAAATGTGTGGGGTTATACATATTTCCGAACTAAATAGAAATGATTTTAGTTTCTCTAAAAACTAGAGTAATAAAAGTCACACCACAATATTTTTAGATGAAGTGGTAATGTTTGAACTTCTAAAGCAAGTTCAATCTGTCTCATTTGTTTTTCATATACAAAAACATTCTTCAAACCCTTTAAAATAGAAGACTGACCATTCATTGTTCGTTATCTCAAATCTGCTCACAAACCATGTATTCATGTATGTAGAATGTTTAACATACAGATATCATAATAAGCAATATAAATGGTGATTAATATTTGGAAAATACTCCATAGCCTTAGCTATCAGAAGAATACATAGTATCTCAGCCACCTTGCCATCATGTAGAAGGAAGAAATGTTATTATTCATCAAAAAATGGTAGCATATTTCTCAATTTTCAGAAAAAATGGGTCTTATAAAATATTTATTTTATAAATATTTATATTTATCGAATAACTTGACTTTATACCATTTTCATTTTCCTTCCTTTTGGTTTTTTCTTTTATTTTCAGTATTTTATATTTTTCTATTTCATGCTCACTTTCTGCCTATTTTGACTGTGATCTTGCAGATTACCTATTTTTTTATTTTTTTTTGATGAGTCTTCCTTTGTATTGTTTATAGTATCCCTGCTGGTTACCATAAAAATGATTTTCCATTAAAACCATGACATCTCATCACAGTGCAGTGCATAGAATATGCAATTGTCAAAAATTTTAAAGTGAATATAGTAAAATAATGACCTTTCACTGACATTTAGATAGCTAAAATAAATGAAAACAAAAGGCTATATAGGACTTATAATAAATATATTTGAACCTGAAAATGAGTTTTTTCCATTTCATATATCTACTCTTGGCTTTTTAAAATGTTAAGTTTTTAATATTACAGTAGTGGCATACTTCCCAATGTTTTTATCATCTATTAGAGACACATGTATCCTTCAGAGAGTTGTTGAGTGTTCTCTTGAAACTTGAACTTTAGTGCAACTAAAGGGGGGGTAGCAACTTCATGTTCATGGTCTCTTGCCTGCACAGTGCCACAGGCGACATTTCTGCCAGAATGTGTAAGACAAAATTATGATGCATGTTCCTTAATTGGAATTCACAACACAATTTCTGTTATTAAGAAAATATTGTTAATGAAGAGGGACTCAGGAAGACGTGATTCTTACGTGCTTTAAAAAATTAAATGGAAGTTAAAGTCTGCTGAAAACTAGGGAAAGGGTGGAAAAAAATTTGATGGAAAAGTAAAATGTGCTAAAAAAATAAATTGCCTGAATGATAATGAAGAAACTGAAACACACAGTAAAAAAAAAAAAATACACCAAAACACAAAAGCCCAAAGGACACAAATGTGGGTTACAAAGGCATAACTCAAAACCAAACATCATTTATTGAAATAACCAAAATTTAATGTTCAATATTCTATTACACCTTCAAAATTACCATCAAAATATTTTTGAATTACCGAAAAATTAAATATTCTCTGAAAACACCTCTTCTAGAGGTGATTATGAAGATTTGAAGCCACGGAGATTGTGGAAGCCGCACAGGGACTGAACAGGCTCAAGACCGGGCAGTTCCCAGTGCGGGGAGGGAAAAGTGACACAGCCTCCCACGACTAAGCAAGAAGCAATTGACTCAGACTTGCAATGGAAACTTAGTTTTCTCCAATGGAGTCTTTTGGATTTATTAACCACACTTAACTGTAGACCCCAATCCAGCACTTGATGACCAGTAAAAAACAAACTCATATTTTTGTGGACTTTTTGTCTCATCCTGCTTTGTTTGGATATTTTTCCCCTTGGTGGGGATCTTTTGATTGTATATTATGGTTTTGATTTTTTTTTTTTGAGACAGTGTTTCTCTGTGTAGTTTTGGTGCCTGTCTTGAACCTCTCTCCATAGACCAGGCTGGCCTCAAACTTACAGAGATCTGACTGGCTCTACCTCTCGAGTGCTGGGATTAAAGGTATGTGCCCTGGGCGGTGGTGGCGCACGCCTTTAATCCCAGCACTCGGGAGGCAGAGCCAGGCGAATCTCTGTGAGTTCGAGGCCAGCCTGGGCTACCAAGTGAGCTCCAGGAAAGGCGCAAAGCTATGCAGAGAAACCCTGTCTCGAAAAACCAAAAAAAAAAAAAAAAAAAAAAAAAAAAAAAAAAAATAAAGGTATGTGCCACCACCGCCCGGCTATATTATGGGTTTGAAATTTGTGTTTTAAAAGGTTTTGTATGCATGTGAGTGTGTTTCTTGTGTTTTTTTCTCATTTAAAAATTGCTTTTGTTCTTGTTTGACTGCTGTTGTCTTTCTGATGAGAGAGAGAAAGACTTGGTGTTGTCTGAGTAGAGAGATGGAGAGTATTCAGAAAACTATTATCAGAGAATGTTAAGCTCTGTGTTTCATTCTAGGAAATAACTTCTATGCTGTCAAGTTGTAATTTGAGTGACTTACAATCACTTATTTTTTGAATAAGTTTAGGTATACTATATTCCCTGCATATCTTGTCTAAATTAATATAGTTCCTCCACTATTATGAACATCACCCAACCTGAGTACTAATTTTGTTGTACTCAACAAATCTACCTGGCATGTGGTAAACACTGACTTTTCATGTCTCATTAGAGTTCTCAAGAGTCTTCATGTGCATTCAAGGAGTTTGGTTAAATGTACAGTGATAGGGATGTATCGTAAAAGCTCTGCATATAGTGTTCTAACAATCCTTAAATAATCATTTATTCATCCCTAGACATATGTACATATAGCACAGATAATTGGACTTGGTTATGCATGCATGCAATAGTACATATATACACACATGTACATGTGTGTAACAATAATAATTCAAGAAGAGATCATTAAATTTGGATAGGTACATGGGGGAGTTAGAGAGCAGGAGGGATTTAGATGCAGTATTCATATAAAATTATTGAGTATAAAATCAAAGTGTCATATAACAAGGTATATATAATTTCTCGATTGACTCTATTTAACTTAATGATACACATTCAAGAAGCCTCCATTTCTTTTGAAAGTGTCTGAATATACCACAATTTACAGGAGTACTTCTCAACCTTTTTAATGCTGTGACCATTTATACAATTTCTCCTGTTCTGGTAACCTGAACCTTAAAATTATTTCATTGTTACTTCATAACTGTAATTTTGCTACTGTTTTGAATTACAACGTAAGTATCAGATACATAACCCCAAAACAGTAGTGACCGACCCACTGGAGAACCACTGATTTTAGTCTCATCTACAGAGAGACATTAAAGTTTTTTCCAAGCATTAAAAGTTAGAAATGAAAAGACTATAGGGAATGTTATCAAATCTTATAAAACTGAATATTTCTCCTGGCCTAAAAATGGGCATTTTTAATCACTTATCAAAATAGCATTGGGCATCTAAATGTAATATTCACAAAATATCTGTATAGAGAAGATTGATGAAGTGGCATTGAAATTGTCATGCTTATTAACCTTGGAAGAGTTTAACATTTAAAGTAAATACAGAGCACTCTTGCATAGACCACATCACACTTAAATATTTTATTATATTAATAAGATGTATGGATCACAGAGTGAACCAATAGTATTTTAACCAATTGATTTTAGTTGATTTATTACTTAATTTTTTGTTTTTGTTTTACTATATATCCTTATTTTCTTTCCAGGAGTGTGCTTAGCTTCCATAATAATATGACAATCATATATTCTTAGGTTCATATCAACTGTACTTCAATTTACATGTTTAGATGACCTTGACATCTTTAGGAGGACCGAAATGTGCTTCATATAATACTCAATAATTGTGAATTGAAAGACATTTTTTTCTCATTAGACCAAAGTAGCATGTTTGGGTGGGGGTGAAACCCTCAAATTACTTTCTTTAAAGAGACAAAGTAAGTTCCTACTGCTTAGAAGATGGCTTCGAAGATAACTAATAATTTTCACCATTCTCTTAATGATTTAGCCGGAGTGTTAGGATATTTGTTGAGCAAAAAGTGATAAAAGAAAGTATTGAATTAAAACAGTAACTGCTTTAAAATGGAAATACATCATTGCATGTGCGAAATGAACTAGTTTCATGATTTACATGCTTTCCATTATGTGGTGGTTCTAAGATGCTGGTGCTTTGCTGATGTTTTTGATGAATGTTTATGGAGAATACCTTATCTAGATCTTTTTATAATCTTAGTCTAGTTTTGAAGTTGAGCAGTAATAGTTGCAGAAAAGGGATTAGGAAGTGGTTCTTCTGCTTTTCTTAGCTCAGAAATTTTCTGAATCATCAGTTACTAAAGGAATACTTGGTATGTGTAATGAGTCCATCTGTGTGACATAATGAAAATGCATTATAATCAAATTATTTAATAGGTATAAACCTATTCAGATTATCTTACTTTTATAAAAGTTTCATGGTTTCTGTTGCCCATTAAATAATCTATTTTATTTAATTTTCGAATATTGGGATAGTCATTTATTTTGTAACATTTTAATACCATCATCATTACTATTACAAGCCTTTGTCAATTATATTGAACCCTTTAAAATTAATTATAGTCACATTGGTCTTACTTATTGTTTGACTGTTTTTAGTTTTGTTTTGCAGGTGATAGGACTGAACATAGGGTTTTGGACATAGTAAACCCATCTGTCACTAAGCTATAATCTTAGGCCCCATGCACTTCTTATGAATAATTTTATTTTGTACATCAATTATTTCTTTTCTGTGTTGTTTTATTTAGGCCAAAGTTACTGTTCTCTAGTTTCTTAAAACAGAAGTTTAAGTTATTGTTTAGAATTTTGCCTTTTTTCTAATGCAAACACAAATACTATATTTATTGTTTGTTGTCTTCTTTGCTTCCCTTTAGAGACTTTCATTTTGAAGGTCTACCATGGACACTTACTCCAGATGCTATCTCGAATGTCCTAGAAGTTCATGTCAGTTTTACACTGTTTGCACTTTGCCCTACAAGTCAAAAGAATCCATCTCTTTCCAGACACAAGTATTTCCTGTTAGAAGCTTTATATTAGTGGAGTACATTCTTCCAGTGGGATCTATATTTTGATGCTTATAATTTAATTTTAATCACATCTTTTATTTAATATTTTAGCTCATCATACAGTGATGGGTAGATTGTAATTTTCCTACAAGAAATTCACTCTCCCTTCCATTCCCAGTTAAAGGAATAATCCATTGTCGTTCTTATTTCCACTCCTCTGTATGTGAATTTATTTTGTTGGTTTTTTTTGTCCCACAATTTTTGTCTAGTCTTCTAAAAATTGGAGTAGATTATTCTCTTAGTTGGATGGAAACACTATGTGAATGTGTGGCTTCCTGTGTGATGTTTCCAATGTAAAAACTCACATTTGATTGCTATATAGTATTATGCAGAGAAAACATTTCATTTAATGGCTTCTTTTTCCATTGAAAAGCAGGGAGCAATGTTTGATGCCACACATGGTATGCTACACCTGCCTCTTGCTCTCTTTGAGGCCGAACTTCATAAGATACCTTTGATGTGCATAAACCACTTTAAAGGTAGTGTTTTTATTTGTGAATAAAAGATGTTTTCTTACCAATTCCTTAAGGATGCTTTTAACTTTTTACCTATGGAGAGTACAAATCAATTCCAGCAGTAATGCATCTAAAATTGACAAACCGTAACTAGACCATTCTTTCATTTTCATTTTTTGCAGCAAGAATATATTATGTATGGCATCACTTAAAAGCACTGTAGGAAAATAACATACCTGCTTATTTTGCTTGTCATTTTATGTGATTTTTTTTATCTACTCACACTAAAACTTTTCATGACTAATGTGTAAATAATTCAGTTATGCAGCAGTAAAAATTATTAAGTAACATAATAACCACGTAAATGCTTTGTATCTACATGTATATTTGTTATCGACAGATAAAATTACCATTTTTATTGAGATTATGCTAGTAGCAAAACAACAAAGCCTGAGGAACCAGTTTAGAATACTCATCTCCCCCATTCAAGACCCTAGCCTTACCTCTATGACCACAAAAGAAAAATGAAGACTATAGATTCTGTATCTGCATTGTTACTTATGCTTCTAGAATGTTTTATCATTCCTAACATCATAGTAGAACCCACCCACCTGAGAACATAGCAGATGCTTTCCTCTCCAGGCTTGTTTTCTATTTCTAAGATTCTTTCTTTAATACTCATCTTAGGTTGTTTTCATAATTCAAGGAGTCTTGGGGAAAACACATGGCCTAAACTTGATTAGGTAAATTACTTTCCATTGTCACTTCAAAAATAAATGTTAAGAACTGTGTTTTCTGGTTTTCTGCCGGGTGGTGGTGGCGCACGCCTTTAATCCTAGCCCTCGAGAAGCAGAGCCAGGTGGATCTCTGTGAGTTCGAGGCCAGAATAGGCTATCAAGTGAGTTCCAGGGAAGGCACAAAGCTACACAGGGAAACCCTGTCTTGAAAAAACAAAACAAAACAAAAAATTGAAAATGTGCTCAGCCAGAAAGGCCCAAGTCCACACAGCTGTGGCAGAGTTACAGTTCTGTGGTGTCATGTTAGTTACCTTATAGTTACTGTGTAATTAGTGCCATTCAATGTATGTTACGAAAAATAAAATGTGTCTACCTCAGACTCCATGTAGTATTTTTTGTATAATTGTATTTCCTAATACTGATATTTGTCATTCACACAGAAAGTGTATTGGTTTGTTTTTGTTTGTTTGCTTTTTTTTTTTAAGAAAGTATATTTGGAAATAAAGTCAGATGGAACTTTAAAAAAAAAGAATTGTGTTTTCTATCACAAAATGAAAAGGAATGAGGTCATAGCAAAGAAAGAATAATAAATCCAAATCATATATACTTCATGAGTGTATTGCTGAGATTTCCAAACCTAATATTTCATTCTGATGATCTCAACACTTTCAAAATTTTGTTGCTGTGAAACTTACTCAAAATCTGGTACTGTCTGAGGGACTCATCAACTTTGAGATATTGCTTCAGTGAAAATTGCTCTAATTCATTCAATACCCTTTGATACTATCATTTATATTTACTCGTGTGTCTACAATAAATTTACTTTAATAATTTTATTGTAATTTTATATCTATATTCTTATAAATGTATGTTTATATTTCCTACCACATAATAAGTTAAAAATATTTACAGAATCATTAAAGAAGGGAAGAAAAAAAATAAGTGAGTAAAGCAAAGATGGAATAGGAAGTGAAGGAGGACCAAAGGAAGGAAGATGGATTTAAAGGAGATAGGTGGTAGAATCATTATTTTAAATGAGGCATCTTTAAATTTTTAATATCCTTCTGGCATAAGCCAAATTCTTAATTAAGCCCTATAAGATGTGTGTGACCTATTGATTAGAAATCCCATCTATGAAAATGAGGACATCTTTTTATTTGTAGATTGACTCATTCTAGACATGAAGAACAACATTTCTCATGCAAATGCTGCTATTTTCAAGGAATAAAGCTAGTGTTTAGGGAAAGGTCAGTGCTAATCCTTGTAGCTACTAAAGCACTTTCTAATGTGACAGCATTAATGCACCAACAAATTTGACCTACACAACGGAAAGAAAATTATGACATGTAAGTAACGTTTAGTAGCCTACTATAATGTTAGGAATGATAAAACATTCTAGAAGCGTAAGTAACAATGCATATTTATGGAGAAAATGGAAAAAACCAGTAAAGCAGATATTTTACTGTAAGGGGTGATAATTTTATAAAGTAAGAGAACATGAGTTTGTGTTTTATTGAGAAGAAAATCTGCATCACCTCTTATACTGAGAGATTTCTATGTATGAAAATTTTCATCTTCAGAGTATTAAATTACTACAAATATTCCTACTTAGTGGGAAATTGCATCTGTCACCAGGAGAAGTTCATGCTGAACATCTTGAAAGTCCAAACTGCCTTATGTGTTCATGTTTCCTTGCAATAATCATAGCCGACATCTTTTCTGTCATTCATGACTGGCTAATATGATAAAATATTCCATGAGGGCTTCTATTCTCAGTGTCTACTGAATGAATTAGCTTTTGAATTATCTGCAAATGATTCTAAAATTTAATTAGCTAAAATACAGAAATAATAAAATTATATTTTATGACATAAAAATTAGATAATATGCTTAATTAAGTATTTATATAAAAATTGCTATGTGTCCCTTGAAAAAAATTTCAATATAAACATAGAAAAGCATATATACTCCACATATTTAATTGCTCATTTCTAATTTGAGGGATATTGTCACAAACAAAAAAGATAGCAACAAATTTGTTTCTCAATTTGTATGTGTCTCTGACTCAAAATAAAGAAGCAGTGTTTATTCAATGTCTATATACTCAGGAAATATTATTTTACACTTACACAAATCCTATACTCAATGATTTTAATGATGAATTATTATAGGTTTGCACTATGATAATAAACTTATAAATAATATATAAAGCAAAATAGAATTTTGAGAAAATATGATACTGTTGCTATTTCCTCATCAGATTAATAGCTCTAAAGTCATTTAAGGCTTTGTGTATAAAGAAAACTAACTAGTTAATGGCCTAAATGGATTTTATAAAATGGAAATGCACACTTAAAACATTATGGTATAAAATTGCAGTTTTATTTTTGAGCTAAGTAAATATAAATGTAGAGATATATAAATCACAAAAGCAGATCAAGAAAACGTACTAAGAATAATGGTACTCATCTGTAATCCAAGTACTCAGGAAATTAGACTAAAGCAGGAGAATTGTGTGTGTGTGTGTGTGTGTCTGAGTGTGTGTGTGTGTGTGTGTGTGTGTGTGTGTGTGTGTGTGTGTTAAAATGTCTGAGAAAATGTCAGATAAATTGATGTCTACAATGCTTGTTCCAGAAAAAGAATAAAGGCCTCCTGGGCTACATAAGAAAAACAGAGACATTTTCAAAAAAAAAGGGGGAAGAAGAAAAGGAAAGAAAGAAAATATGGAAGAAAAGAAAGAATGAAGTGAAGAAGTAAGGAAAGAATGAAGAAAGGAAGGAAGAAAGAAAAGAGAAAGAAAGGAAGGAAAGAAGAATGAAAAAAGGGAGGAAGGAAGGGAGGGAGGGAGGGAGGGAGGGAGGAAGGGAGGAGGGAGCGAGGAAGAAAGAAAGGAAGGAAAGAAGGGAGGAATGAAGGAAGGAAGAGGCAGAAGAAGGGTAGGAAGAAAGAGAAACAGGAGGATGAAAGAGTGAAAACAAATTTAGTTTTATGGAATTCATGTTCTAGACATGTAGTACACAGTTGATGAGCTCTTTGATAATGGTTAGGAGCTGTGTCCTTGTTGGAAGAGATGTGAGGCCAGGGCTGGGCTTTGAGGATTCAAAAGCCCACATGAGGCCTAGACATTCTCTAAGTTCTCATCTACTGCTCCAGCATCATGCCTGTCTGCTTCCTGCCAAGATGATCCCTAACTAATCTTCTGAAACTATAAGGAAGGCCACAATTGAATACTGTCTTTTATAAGAGTTGCTTTTGTCAAGGTGGCTCTTCAAAGCAGCAAAAGAGTAACTAAGATACACATATACATTCAGGAAAAAGACTAAAAGATTATAAAATCTGTACAGTGAGTCACTGGTTAGCTCATATCCTATTGGCAAGTTTCCCCAAAAAGTTCAGTATTTTTCTTGGCAAAAAGTTGTTCTGTCTTCCTCTTAGCAGCATAGCTAAATAATTCCTATGCTTTCTAATTCTGTTTTCAAGAATGACATAAAAATGCTATTACATTTCTTTAATTTCAAAGTTAAGTACAAAAAGACACAATTGTGCATTTAAAAACAAGAGGAATTCTATGAGCAAGGGGCATCAAGATCATGATGGGAAACCTACAGAGACAACCAAACCAAACTAGTGGGAACTCATGAACCGTGGACCAACAGCTGTGGAGCCACCATGGGACTGAACTAGGCCCTCTGCATAGGTGAGACAGACAGTTGTTTAGTTTGACCTGCTTAAGGGGCCCCCTGGCAGTGGAATCAGGATCCATCTCTGGTACATGAGCTGGCTTTCTTGAAGCCCACTACCTAGGGTGGGCCACCTCGAACAGTCTTCATACAGGGGGAGGGATTTGGACCTGCCTCTGCTGAATGCACCAGGCTCTGGTGACTCCCAATGGGAGGCCACACCATGTTGGAGGAGGGAATAGAGGGTGGGTTAGCAGGGAGGCTGGAGGGGCAAGAGGAAGGAAGAGGGAGATCTGTGGTTGGTATGTAAAATGAATAGAAAATTTCCTTTTTTTTTTTTTTTTTTTTTTTTGGTTTTTTGAGGCAGGGTTTCTCTGTGTAGTTTTGGTGCCTGTCCTTGATCTCGCTCTGTAGACCAGGCTGGCCTCGAACTCACAGAGATCCACCTGGCTCTGTCTCCCGAATTCTGGGATTAAAGGCACATGCCACTGCCGCCCAGCTAGAAAATTCCTCAATATCCACACATTGTGCTAGGCACAGGCTACAGGGACACAGGATTTGAGGTGCCTGGGAATGAGTCTCTCTGTGATGGGTTTCTGTCTGATCTATGCTGAAGGAAATTAATGGCATCATTTTCTACCTCAAAAGTGAACATAATAATCATTTCTACCCCGCAAAAATACTAATAGAACCAAAGAATATTGAAATACTGAAAACCCATACCATCTAAAGAGACAATGTGTAAATTTGTCCTTACATAAAATTAAAGTTATATGATGTCCAATAAAATAATTTCCTTTAAGTTGTATCATTTTATTCTAATTTATAGACTCAAATACATCTGAAAGTCTAAATAAAAATTTAACTTGAGGAAAACTAATAATTTAATAATTCTTGTGAGAGTCTCATTACTTTGGTAGAAACTAATTTGCTTGATTGGCTTAATTAATACCACCAACTCCCTCAATCATTCTATATAATATGGAATAAAATGTCCCTTATAAGTTTAGTTTTAAATTTTAACTCTACTGTATCTTAATAATTCTCAAGTTGAGAAAATTGAAATATTTATTTCCTCTTCTTTAGTATATATCAGTGTTTTGTAGGTATTTTGGTATTAAGATATGCTTAATAAATTATTCCCATATTGAACAAATTAATGAATTAATTATAATTGCTTTGATTTTTCTTCATTAATAGTTTGCTCACAGATGGAAGAAAATTCACTTCAACTTTCTTATGAGACTTTTCAACATAGTATGTCATAGCTACAACATTAATAAGAATTCTGTCATAATTTAGTACTATTTTATGTATTTCTCAACACTTAGAAGTTTGATTCTAATAGCAGTCTCCATCATAAGTAAATATGTATCTAACATTTCACCTTACACTTTACTCTGTTTGAATTAATTATTCAAATTTTGGAATGGAACACTTCTGATAAAGTTAAATTGCAAAAATCTAAAATATTCTGGACTTTGCAACTAATAGTATGTGACATTATAATTTTACTATTTATAACAAAGGATAAAGAATAAAATCGTGAAAGATTTGGGGGCCATTATTCTTAAATTTTGAAATATGTGTGCATATTTATGTTCAAAGAGCATAAGTCTTCATGTATTTTTAGAATTTCACTTTGTATCCAAAAGACAACTTTATTTTATTATGTAATTTACATATTCTACACATAATGCAATCTTTTCTGAAAACTACTGAATATGTATTTCAGTTAATTTTTAATTTCTTCATGTTCCCACATATTTTTAGAAACTTTGTGTATATGTGTGCTGTAAAATCTAATGCATTCTGAAGTATTTCTTCATTTTAATGGTATTTCTATCATTTAACATTTCCCCACAACATCTACTTGTTAAAAGCAGTGAGACATTAAATTAAAATGAATCAAAAACAGCAAATTTTAATAGGAAAATAAAATTAAGAATGACAGGTTTTTAATAATCAAACATTTTAATATGTAGTTTGATTCCTTATTATATTCTTGGTATTAATAGGTGCCTAAATAGTTTTTTTTTTCTTAGCAAGTAGTTTACCCAAAGGATAAAGGATATATTTAGCATGCAATGTATATCCAACAACAGAACTCTTATACAAGATTGAAAATGTTTACAGATGGCTGGATAATAAGTTAGTGGAAGTTGGATAACTTGGAAATAGTTAACAGTAAGTACTTTCTGAATGACTGTTTCTAAATTACTACAAAGAATAGTAAGTGTAAGTTGTTGACTTACAAATGGCTTCTAATTTTGTGTGTGTGTGTGTGTGTGTGTGTGTGTGTGTGTGTATGAAAGAGAGAGAGAGACAGACAGACAGACAGACAGACAGACAGACAGACATGTTACTTCTCCTGTCTCTTCTTTCACTTCTATCTCCAGGGGCTGGAAAGCTCACCCAGATGTCACTTTGCTCAAAATAAATCTGGTCATTTCCTTTTTCAGTTCGGCTTGATCTAGCTTACTGCATCAGCGGACTAACCTATTATCAGGCTACAGAATACCCACTGAAGAGATTGTGGCCATCCTATCTTGTTAATGAGAATGGACGAGACATTCCTTGAAAGTATGCAGGGAGTTCAAGGAATGCAACATTCATGAGTCAAGACCCATGGTTGATGGGTCATTTGGGTTACACAATAAATTTCTTGGTTCACCAAAGTAGATGTCGGTAAGATAATTTATTTGTTTTGTCATGAGCACCTAACCAGTGTCAACTAGAAATTATTCAAGTCCTTTTCAGGCCAATTGAAACCACAGTTCAGTTTCTCTGAGATGAAATATTCCAGTAAATCAAGCAAAAACTTTAATCCAGGCTTTTACTTTAACATAAGGCTGCCGTTAATAAAGTCAAATTATCAGAAATTTTTTTAAAAAATTGTGCTACAGAAAAAGTTCCCCATTCTAGAATATCCCGTTCGCCCCAATTTCTATGTGTTCTTTATTTGTTTGCTTCTTTTTTTTTTCTGGATACAGCTATAAAACCCTAGAACTTGATATAAAAATGACTGCTTTTTTGTTTTGTTTTGTTTTTTACAACAGAAGAGCTAGAAGTCTCCGACAAATGCATCTCAAAGAATTAAAGCAGGATTCACAGACTAAAACTTAAAAAAGTGATGGCTGTGATCAATATTTGCAGCCACGACCAGCATAACAGAGAAATCAAAAACCTTCAATAATTTCCAATCATCCCCTATGTGTCTCTACCTTGGTCATTTAAATAGTTCATTAGCTAATAACTGCTCAAGATGACTGATTTGAATTTTATTCACTATCTTTGGAGACACACTATCAGTCTAAAACCTCTCCTGACCAAGGACTCATTCTGTAAACCAATTTGGCCTTGAACTTGAACTTAAGATATTCCTCTTGCCTCTGCTTCCAGAGTGTTAGGATTATAGTTATGTAACAACACACAATGCTGGGAAGGTGTGTTTGATTGACTCTTGACACATGCTCAGTTGATGGGCAATAAAATCTGTACCCTTTGTAAAAGACCAAGCCGTTGGCTAGGACATGTCCTCTATTCAATCAACAAAGGAAGCTCTGTTTTCCTCACTGTAACCTTTAGCCCATCAATATATTTTTATTATTGAATTTGATATATCTTGTTAATTAACTGATTGATTGTGATGCTGAGAGCTGATAAAGACGCATATCCTTACATGTGTTCTATGTCCCATCGGGCAGTATTTTAAACAAGTTACAACTAGTCATTTTATTTGGTAGGTCAACTGATTCAACCTTTAGAGATGCATTTCTCAATGTCAAATTTTCAAATTCAAATATTAGACTTAGCTTGAAATCAAGGATATATGCCTTAGAAAGCCCTTCCTAAAACCTATGTGAGCCTTTACCAAGTCATGGCTGAGAGAAGATTCTTTGGTAGAGTCTTTAATACTCAGAATTAGCAAGAAGTTTTGTTTAAATGATAGCAATTGATTATTTCTTTTTATAACATGAATCAAAGTCAGAGGAATTTATTGATCTGGCTAGCTGGGAATAATTACCAGCACTCATGAGTTAAGATATTTTACTAACTGGAATAAAATAAACAAACTAAAAACCTGCTTTAACATGGTTGCTGCTGTAAGTAGAGAAAATTTACAATTATTCCTTTTAAATATGTAATACATAATACAACAAAAAAATATATCTCAACTTTATATCTTCTGTCCTTAGCTTATAGAGAAAAACAATCTTATTTGTGGCACTTACGTCAGCCTAGTAAGTAATGCGTTTACACTTCTGAAGAGTGGCAGATAAGAGCATGTAGGAGAGCATATAAGCAATGATTAGCAAAGTCTAGTTGCAAACTTTATAACCAAACAAACAGAAACCCAGATGACTGCATATGTACAATTTTGGGTTCTTCTAACATCAATCATATACATTGGAAATATTTCCTATGTTTCTAGAAAACATTGAAAAAATATTTAGCAGGAATAGATTTTGGAAGACTGGAAACACCAGAGACAATAAATCAAGTCATTGACATTAAAATAAGAAGATTCACATTTGAGGGAACTCTCCTAGCAACAGCATGGTAAACTAACATCACTGCTCTTCTTCATTTGTGCTCCAGTACTGTTACTGTGCTAAGAATAGTACATGCAATTGCCTCTGCACTTTCTGAGGCAGCTTAACTATAAATAGTGGCACATTTGGGGTTATCTTCATTTAATATTCAAATTTCACTTTATGAATTTGTACTAAATTAATAGAATCCACACATTATGTTGAGAAACTGTTTAGTAACTTGCTTTACAATGGGGTGACTCATTTCAAGTCTATGCAAAGCAGAATTTCTGAGCACAGATATAGTGTTCCTGTGGTATCAACCTTCCAATGGTACAGCATATGGAATTGGCCAGGGCAATGCAATCTGACACACAATGAAAATTTTTTTTTTAGCAAAAAGAGCCTGAGTATTATGAAATGTCACATATTAGTTCTTAGCTAATAATGAAGGGCTAATACTTCTCAATGTTGAAACTATGGGGCTGTAGTAAGGAGGAGTAGGAACTCTATGAGGAAATGATACCAACCTGCAGGCATTCCACAGTGCGTGCCATGTTTTGCCTTGTTTCAGTCACACTCAATTTATCCCTGACTGCTTCAATTCCTGGAAGGGAGCTCTTTTTACAGTAAAACTGGATTCATGACAGAGTAAATAAGAGACTCTTAAACTGTTACTTTTCATAGCTATTGCATACTTTATGAAAACTGCAATTAGCTTGTAAAAGTTTTAAAAATTCCCTTTATTTCCCCTCCTCTGATTCTCCGTGCCTCCTGCCTTATCTCTAATTGTTTGCTCTTTTGCTTTAATTATTATTATTATACATATGAATAAATATATAAGTATAGCTTGAGTCCATTTAGTGTTGCTTCTGTATGTATATGTGACTTCAGGACTGTTTTTATTATATTGGATAACCAATTAGGGGATTATCTATGAAAAAGGCTAATCCTCCCTTTTGCAGAAGTCTTTAACTGTCTGTATTTCACTATCCAATGGTGGAAACTTACGAGGCTTCCCCCTTCTATACTAGCATGTCTATTGATATCTTAACAAATGAGGATATTGCTGCTAAGTCAATGCAATAAAACATGTAAATAATCTGAAAGACAAAAGTTACATGATCATCTTCAATAGACACAGAAAAGCTTTTGGTGAAATTCAATCAAATTCCATGTTAAAAGTCCCAGAGACAGAAAACTGGTGGAAACATTCCTGAACATAGTAAAAGTTACATATGACAAACACAGGTCCAACACTATCCTAATTGGAGTAAATCTCTATGCAAACACATTAAAATTAGGAATAAGACAAGGCTGGTCCCTATCCCCACTCCTTTCAACTAATGTTTAAAGCACTAGCTGGGGCAAAAAGGCAATAAGAGACATTTAAATGGACACAAATAGGAAAAGAAGAAGTCAAACTAGCCGAATTTTCAGATGGTATGATTTTATATGTAAATGATCCCCAAAATTCTACGAGAAAACTTGAAGAAACAATAAGCAATTTCAACAAAGTTGCAGGATACAAAATCAACTTACAAAACAGTAGGGTTTCTATACACTACCAACAAATACTGTTGAAGAGATCATGGCCTACAATCCAATTTACAATAGGCTCAAAAATAGTACAATAGCTTAGAATAAATCCTACTAAGGAGGTGAAGAATCTCCACAATGAAAACTTAAATATTCGTGGAAAGAGATTAAGGAAGACATTAGAAAATGAAAAGAATCCTATATTGATTCATCAGTAAAATTAAAATTGTGAAAAATGACCATCCTTCCAAACGCAGATGCAATGTGAACCCAAACAAATTTTCTACAACATTCTTTGCAGAAATAGAAAAGACCAATCAAATAATCATATGGAATAAGACCCTGGACAGACAGGGAAAACTGAGTGAAATGCACAATACTGGAGGGATTACTATTTTAGTATTTAAGACATATTCTAGAGATATAGTAATAAAATCAGTGCAATACTGACAAAAATAGAAATGTAAATCAGTGGCACAAAATAGATGTCCAAACATCAGAATATGTAATGACAACCCTCTGATATTTGACAAAGAGGCAGGAAACATACACCAGAGAAAAGAAAACATCTCCAACAAACATTTCTTTAAAAACGAGATATCCTCATGCAGAAGAATGAGCAGACCTCTATCTTTCACCCTGCATAAAAAATCTAAGTGGATCAAATATCTCAATTTGATCCAAAAATATCAAGACTGCTCATAGAAAATCCATTCCTTGATGTAGAATTATAATTTTCTAGAAAGGCAGTCATTAAATGAAATTTGTAAACTCAAACCTCAGATGAATTGTGTTGAGGAAAAATAGAAAGGTATGAAATCTTATAAATACATGGTATGAAAAAATGAGAAAGAAGATATGGGTTACTGGGCTGCTGATGAAATCGAAAACTTAGACATTATTCAGTAAAACCAATGTTGTTTACATTGACAGTATATGCTTTACAAAAGATGTCTTGTCAACAACAGCAAATCGACTGTACTTATTTCAGGTCCAAGTGATGTATAGCCTTGAGAGTTTAGGATTCTATTTTCTCTCCTGTGTGTAAGCACCTCATGACCCAGTAGGCCTACTTCACGAATTTGTTCTCAGAAAAATAATCTTTATCTTTTACTCTTGTAAACTTCAACTCTGAGCAATATTGAAAAGGTATGAGGCATACTTTGCAAGCAGGTTGATATTGTAGCTGACATTCTTCTTAGCTGGAGGAGATAGATGATTCTTTTCCTCCTCTCGTGGCTTATTTAGCAACTTCTAGCACTATGATTTCTAGACAAGAGAGGTGAAGCTTCCAATTGAGAATCAATCAATTTCTCCATGTTCTATGCTATAATTACATGGTGTCTTCCATCAGGTTGAGTATGGTAACTAATAGCATTAGCCTGTAATGTTAATTTATGGATTGATTGTAGAAATCCTTTGAGCAAGAACTAAAATAAAAATGTAATCCATTCTTGGTACTAAGGGTTTTATTTAGTTGTGCTATCTACTTGGGGTATTCTCTCCCCCACTATGTACAGATCCCATTTATAATCTTGTTATATGTATATATTTTAGGAAGCGTCTACAGTAGGTTTCCATATGGCTTTTCAAAAGGCCTTTATTGCTACTCATCCCTGCCAGTTCTCCCTCCTTTGTATTATTCCCCCAACCCCAAACCCTTTAGTCCTCTTGTTCAAATTTCTCCTTTATCCCTTAAAGCAATATATTCTAACTCCTCTTCCTTAGATCTCCTTTCACTTGGTTCCTTACTATCCTAATCTCTGTGGATATTCTAAATGAAACACATTTATCTAAAGCTGTACAACTAACACCATTTCCACCTTCCTGAGGACCCTCCACACTGACTTCCATAATGGCTGCACTCCAAACCAGCAAGAAAGATGTTCCCTTTCCTTGCATTTCCCCCAGCACGTGTTACCATTTGTTTTATTGATATAGTCCATTCTGACTGTAGTATAATGAAATTTCAAAGCAGACTTAATTTTTATATTTCTCTGATGGCTAAGGATAGTGACCATTTCTTTAAGTATCTCTTTGCCTTTTTTGAAGACAGCACTTAACTCTGCATGCTACCTAAGGAGAAAGGTAATAATTAATATCAGCCCAGTGACCTGTAACAGCAACCTATCTGCAATATGAAGCAGTACAATGGAGGCACAAATGTTTGGAGCAACACCCACGACGTTTTCTTTTTAAATTGTACTTAAGACCCACTCCATGAGATGGAACCCATGTTTGACACTGTGAATGTGTTAGGAACCTGAGGATAGGTAGATTATGAGCCTAGAGGGAACCTGAATCTATTTTTCTGGTAGAAAAACAGAAATAAAATTACTCCTAAAGACATATTATCAAACCTATAGAGATCAGTGCTTTGTTTAACCTTCAACAGGGAAAATGCTTCTTGCATCAGAGGGGAATTAGCACAGAGACCCACAGCTGGACAATGTACAGAGGTTGACAACTTTGGAACACTTAGTACTAGGTGGGATATATCTTCATCAAACCTCTCCCCTGAAGATTCATGGAACTACACAGAGATATAGTGGGTAGAAAAATTTTCTGTGTCACACAAACAATAAAATAAGAATACAATATATTCCTTCATTATTTTATACATGCTTCTCAGTATTGGCAAACAAACTTAGCATGTCTCAATGAGTTGTGTGACAGATTGGATGGTTGAGATAAACAAGTGTCTGAATCTTCTGATTGAGATGGAAAGAATAGCTAAAATAGGTTAAAGCTATCTGATTAAGACTCATGATCAGAATCAATTAATATAGGAACATTTTGCTTCATCAATATTGTTCATAGCACCTTGGTTTTCATAGTTTTAATTAACCCATTGCAGTAGATCTTCTTTGATAACATAAATTTTCTAAACCTAAAATGTTACTTTTCTTGAAGTGACTATGTGCTGTTAAATGAGTCAGCATGTTTTAGAGCACTTTGGACTATACTAGGCATTTGTTATATACTCTGTATATGTAAGGTATTACTGTTTAAAAATATTTCTGGGGTTAGAGAAATAGCTTTGTGATTAAGAGCACTTGCTATACTTGCAGAGGACCTGGGATCTCATAACAACATCCATAACAAATGCCTTACAATTTCCTGTGGCTCCAGTTCTAGGGGATTTGATGTCTTATTCTTGTTTTCAAGGATACAAGGCATGTAAAAAATGCACATACATAGATGCAGACGTTCAAACAAACATATGAAATAAATATGAACAAATCTTAAAATTATCTTTGTTGTTGATGCCATGGCACGTTCATAAGAACTTTTAAATATATATTTAAAGACTTCAGAGACTTGTTTTGTGGAAAAATAAACTCAATTTTTCATCTAATCATTATTTATAATAAGATGCCCAAGGAAAATACGGTAACTTTCTAAAAGTAATTTAATATAAAAATTCTGAGGTAAAATTTAATACTATAACTTATGACATATCAGAGTCTGTGTTTAAGGTCTTCATATTCCATAAAGTCTTTATGACCAAAAGTTGTAATACTGTTTTTTTTTTTTCCTTAAATGATTTGATGTTGGTATTGTGGTACATGTTACAGGACTTACTTTCTTCTGCCATGGTCTGGTGAGTTAATTAGGTCTAATTCTTCATGTTCTGCCTTAGCCTTTCTTCAAGATTAGATCAAAACATGCAGTCTTGCAGCCACAGTCTCTGATGCATTAGTTCAAAAAGTGGTGTAGTGTCACATTTGTCATTTGTTTTGTCAAGCTGCACAGGCAAAGGACATCACAGTTAAAATGCAGAAAGGAAAATAACTCTAGCTAAGCAACTGAAGCCTGCACTGTCACAGATAGGAACACGGGATCACAGGTAACCAGATCAAAGTCTGGACTGATTCCAGTACAACCCTGGAGTAGTGGTTCTTAACCTGTGCATCGAAAGCCCTTTGGCAAACTATTATTTTAAAAAACACTTACATTACAATTCATAACACCTGCAAAATTACAGTGATGAAGTAGCAATTAAAATAATTTTACAATTGAGGGTCACCACAACATGAAGAACTGTATTAAATGGTCACACTATTAGGAAGTTTGAGAACCACTGCCCTGGATGAGTATATGCTAAGACATTTTAGGGATGATATAGTTACCAATATAAAAAATACATGTCCAAAATTACCAAAAACAAAAGAATTGGTTTTCTGTTTGTTATTACTTTAGCCAGGCGGTGGTGGCACAGAAGGCAGAGGCAGGTGGATCTCTATGAGTTCAAGGCCAGCCTGGTCTACAGAGCAAGATCCATGAAAGGCAAAAAGCTACACAGAGAAACTCCATCTCGGAAAAAAAAGAAAGAAAGAAAGAAAAAAAAAGAAATAATAGATCTGATGGTGTGTCTTCATCAGGGATAGACCAATATCAAAAAGTGGGGAGGTCTTTTAGTTCAAGTGCAAAAAGGACTCTCCATATGTGAAACCTCTTAGGCAGGATGAGTTATTTCTTTTTGGGGGAAGATCAATCTTTTAGTGATGGTAATGTTGATGTTACCACCAGAAACCATCATGGAAAAATATAGAATAGTGTTTGAAAAAATAAAAAAGTCTAGGTTTTCCATGGTGTCATCAAGTTGACACATAAGAGACAAATTACAGTTGTTTCTGGACAAACCCTGTTATATTAGGAGATGGAAAAAAGTCTATAATATACAGTAACATATAGAATTAGCTAAGATGATGAAAAGGAAAATAACATGGGAAGATTGATTTGTGGTGATGGTATGATAATGCATTCAGGACGGGATGCATAGAATGCACTGATACTTTTAAGCTGATAAATTCTAGAAGCACTGAGAAACATTATTTAGAAGCTCACAAGAGATATTGATACTAAAGTTAGATGATTTAAATGATGAGACTGCAGATATCAATGTAAGCACAATGATAAGAAATATTTCTTGGAAAAGACCAAAGTTAAAGACAAAAAAGCAATAACTGAGATATTTTAGTATGTAGAAGCTAAGTAAAACAAAAAAAACATGAATAGTAACTAAGAATCATGAGTGACACTGGAGAATGAAGTCTAATAAAGAACAAGTTAATGAAATATCTCTAAAAGTCTTTCTATCAAGACCAAATGGATGGGGAAGATGAGTTAGTAGATAACTGAGCATTAGCAATTACAGGTTCCACTAGCCAATCACTATTGAACACATTGAGAATACTTTCTATAAATTTGTTAAGTATCCTCCAGGTAGATATGCTTTAGCATGTCTACAAATTCTTTCTTCAATTCTACAGTGAACTGAATATTTGTGGTCCGTATAAAAATAGAAAGTATGAACACAATAATTTTAAAATCTTGCTAAAATCATGAAAATCACAACTAAGTAGGAAAGCCATTAACAGAAAATGGAATTAACACTTATAGAGAGCATAAACTACATAAAACTCTTTAGGAATATGTACCATACTGTATACAAAATAATAATGACAGATTTTTTAAGTGCTCCTAAACTATGGCAATTTCAATGAAATGTGCTCAAAAATCAAAGTCTAAATGTTTTTTGTTGAGAAATGTCAACTTAATCCTTTAACTGATGTGGGTAAAAACTAATGACTAAGCTGACAAAAAAAATACAGTTTAAAAAGCTGGATACATGTGAATGGATTTACATTACTATATATAAAATTGTATACCGTCAAGGTTGTTTCCAGGACCTGGCTATTACAAATAGAGCTGCTATGAACACAACTGAGGAAGTGTCCTTGTGGTATGATTGAGCATCCTTTGAGTATATGCCCAAGAGTGGTATAGCTGGGTCTTATGGTAAATTGATTCCCAGTTTCTGAGAAACCACCATATTGGTTTACTTGTAATAGCCAGAACTTGGAAACAACCTAGATGTCCCTCAAATGAGAAATGGATAAAGAAAATGCGGTATGTATACACAATGGAATATTGCTCGACTGTCAAAAAAAAATGACATCATGAAATTTGCAGGCCAGTGGATAGAACTAGGAAAAAAAATCCCGAGTGAGGTAACCTACACCCCAAAAGAAAAACATGGCATGTACTCACCCATAAGTAGAAATTATCTGTATAATAAAGGATAGCTATGCTACAATCCACAGATCCAGAGAGACTAGGTAATAAGGAGTACCCAGGGAAGATACCCAGATCTCACTGGGAAAGGGAAAGAGAATAACTTTTTTTTTTGTGGAGTTGAGGATCGAATCCAGGGCCTTGCACTTGCTAGACAAGCACTCTACCACTGAGCTAAATCCCCACCCCACCCCCCTTTTTGTGGAAAGTTTTTTTTTTTTTTTAATTTTTCGAGACAGGCTTTTTCTGTGTAGCTTTGTGCCTTTTCTGGATCTCGCTCTGTAGACCAGGCTGGCCTCAAACTCACAAAGATCCTCCTGCCTCTGCTTCCCAAGTGCTGGGATTAAAGGCGTACGCCACCACCGCCCTAGAATAACGTTTTGTGAGTGGCTGGTAGGGATGGGAACATGAGCGATCAGGTTGGAAGGCGAGGGAGAGGGAGGCTACTGAAAGAGACTACTGGAAAAGGGGAGCATTTTGGGGTCAGGTAGAAACCTGATGCAAGGAAATCTACAAGGAATCCACAAGGATGACCCCAGCTAAGACTCCTAGCAGTAGTGGATATGTAGACTGAACTGATCATCTCCTATGACCAGGCAAGACTTCAAGTAGAGGAATTGAGAAATCTACTCAGCTATATAACCTTAAATGTACAGTCTGTTCTGCCTATGGGATGTACTGGGGTTAGTGTGGACTAGAGATTGGGGGAGTGGCCAATCAATGACTGGTCTAGCTTAAAACCAGAAGAGGAAGGCCACCATTGACCCTGCCTGGAACACCAGAACCCACAGGCTGAGTGAACCAGAGACCTAGGATAGAACCAAACATGACTGAAGAAAAAAAGTCAATGTAATGACACTAATGATATTCTGCTCTACTTAGAGATTAGTGCCTAGCCCAGTTGTTATCAGAGAGGCTTCATTCAGCTACTGATGGAAACGGATGCTGACCCACAGCCAAACATTAGGTGATGCTGAGGGAATCTTGAAGAAGAGAGGGATAAAGGATTATGGGAACCAAAGGAGTCAAGGACAGCACAAGAAAACCCATAGAATCAACTAATCTTGGCTCACTGGGGCTCAGAGAAACTGAAATGACAGCCATGGAGCCTGCATGGGACTAACCTAAGCACTCTGCATATATGCTACAGTTGTGTAGCTTGGTCTTCTTGTGGGACTCCTAACAGTGGGAGCAGGGGCTGTTTCTGACTCCCCTGCTGGCTTTTAGGACCCTACTCCTACACTGGGTCCCCTTGCCCAGCCTTAAAACATGGGAAGGTGCTTAGTCTTATTGAAACTTGATACCATGTTTTGTTGATATCCATAGGAGGTTTAACCTTTCCGGAATAGAAATGGAGAAGTGGATTTGAGGTGTAGAAAAAGAGGAGGGTGGTAGGGAGAGACTGGAAGGAGAGGAGGGATGGGAAACTGTTGCCAGGATGTTTAAAAATATGTGTACCAGCAGCCATGATAATAGCAGTTAAGTGGGTACATGTGAATTATCATGAGCACTGTGCAACCCATTTTCAAGAATCTACCAAAGTTTCTGTCTGATTATACTTCTTTCTATAAGGAAATGTACAGAAAATTGGAAAATTGGGCCCAATAAAAAGATGAATAGGATAAGGGTTGGCATGGAAAGAACTTGGACTTCATCTGTCACGTGAAACACAATGTGAATGTGTTTACTCCTGGATACGAAACTGAGCATTCATTTTGAAGAAAAATTCACTAGTTTAAAAAACAGGCATCATGTGCTAATAAATATGTTAGAATAAAACTGAGAAGATTGCTATTGGGAGAGATATTCAGATATGCTAAGGATAAGAACATGATTGAATATTCATGGGATGAGCCAGTGGAGCTTGAGAGCTAAAGACACAAAGGATGAATAATGCAGGAATCAAGGGCCAAGGAAATTTCCAGTGAGGTTGGACTTTGCTGGCAGCTGGAACTCTGCTGAAGATGATGATGCTCATAGATTTTCACCTATGAATTGAGAAGTGAATGATAACCGAGTGAGGTTCCTACATTCTTAGTCTGAATCAAATCCCCTGCATTCTTCTTACTGACTATATAAAATTGAGAAATTTGCGTATTCTTTCAGTATGCCAATGTCCTCATTAATTTAGTGGTAATAAAAAAAATAGAAACCAATTTAAAGAGTTGTTAAAAAGAGTGACAAAATGTACTTCAACAGTTCAGAGCAAAGTAAGTGTTTAACAAGGGTTGACAATTATTAGAATACCCTGCTCCCTAAGAAACATGTTGGGGGTTTAGAGAAAAGGAAAAGGCAAACATTTTTAAAGAGAAAACAAAAAAAGTGCCTAGGATTAAGAATAATAGGAGCATTTGATTGTTGGATAGCTCCAGGATTCTAGTAGAATTTGGCAGCTATAAAAGTGTACTTTAAAAATTAAATAGAATCCTTCTATATTTATACAAATGAAAAAAAAGATGGATTATAGTTATCCACTGCATAATTGTACTTAGCATTCGTTCTTTTCAGTCAATGTCATGAGGTACTTTACAATCATATCCTCATTTAACCTGAAAAAAAAAGTGGGGTACAGAGAACAAATCAATCCAGTTTCCCAAATATATGTGTAGGCCATGGGAACCTCAACAAAGTATGCAGTTAAGAAGTGGATTCTCTGGCATCTACTTAACAGCACCCACAGAAATCTGTTCAAACAGAGAAGCTAAGTCATTGTTTTGTTGCAAACCTCTCCATGACCTTCTCTAGCATCCAACATCACACACCTTAATAACTTTCACAAGACCTTACAAGTTCTGGCATCTTGCTAAATCTCTGACCTCACACTGTTCTTCCTTCATTCACAGTGTTCAAGTCACACTAATCTTGATACTGCAGCAACATGCACCAAACTTCAGGATAGAGAAATAAAGCTCTTCTTAAAATTCTGTCAGCGTTGATGCAGTGTAAAGGATAAGTAAACTAAATGGAAATGAATGATAAGAAACAGAAAACTTCTTGAAATCATAATATTTTAAGTTAATTATTTTCACTGTATTTAGGTATTTTATTACTCTCTGTGTTCTTGACTAGAGCACTGTGGGTCATGCTGCTCCCGTTTCTGTAAATGGGAACTTTATTACTTCTCCATCTCCATTCTTGCAGCTGGAGGACAAAAATATGATGGCAGGTGCATTCCTGATGAGAGTCAACGTTTTCCAAAATTATTTGACCTCAAAACACATGCTTTGGGAACAATGTTTCTCCGAAATATTTTGGGGAAGGCAACAGGAGATACATTTCTTCTAAATTTTTTTCTCTTTATTTTGATTAAAAATTAAAGTACCACATGAGCTAAAAATACAATCCAATTATTTAAATTCTTAAATAAATAGTAATAGAGAGTCTATTAGCTTAGCAATTTCAAAGGATTACTTCATGAGTTGAGGGTTTATTATTGAGTCTATTTGAAATGAAGAAATGTGTCTACCAATAACATTTAGTTAGGCTTTCATTTGGACAAGTTAATTATATTCAAGATAGATTGAAACCTAAAATAAGCATTGCAATATTGAGGTTACAGGCATTAATTTATTAATAGTAATTCATTGGGGAGGGGTGTGTGTTTCAAAGGATCAAGCTTCATTTGGGATATTTGGTTTTACCACTAAACTATTTCCCTACCCCAAAGGATGATGACTTAAGAACCCCAATAAACATAGTCACTGTAAGCATGAGTAGAATAGCATGTATATTCTAAAATTAAATTGTGATGTAAGCATTTTATTTAAAACTTATTAAAATATTTTTATTAAATAATATGCCCAATTTAGTCAGAGAGAGAAATGGCTTATGAACATATATTCATATGTTCTCAGTACAGGTCTGAATAGGAATGGAGACACAGAAAGCTAGACAATATATCATATCAGCCTTACAAAATGGAAGTAGTTCATGGTACAGATGAAGCTTGGAGAATGTAAGTAAGAAAAATAATGTGTTAGTTGCTGGGACAATAACCTGTGTATCTCAGTACTTTGGAATATATCCTGTGATCTCAATCCTTAAGAATGCAACCTATGTGTCTCAACCATTTTTCTAGTTTTACTTTCCGGATTCTCTGTAACCTGTGGTATTTATCTATATTTTCATGTGGACACACATATTCTTTCACACAGAGATACAATTTACATTTGAGAAGATTCATACCTTTCAAATTAAAAATGAAAATAATCAGAGGACAGACACTATACAAATTGAGAGAAACTTATTTTATTTTATTTTATTTTGAACTTGCATCATACTACATAACAATTGCTGGCTTCAAACTTGCAACCTGCCATTCTTGCCCTGAGCAGTGACAGTCATTTAGATAATTTCAATGAGAAACTTACGAAGTTTAAAATTTCTATGTGACCTGAAATTCTGATAAGCAGCTCAACATGGATTTCCTTGTGTGCTTTTTATTTTTGACTTTATGTTTTTGGTTTTTTACCAGAGAAATGTTATGAGTTTCCATCTACAACAGGGTTGAGAACAATGAATTAAATGATTGCTCATAAAAGATCTTTGAGAACTCAGATACACAGCTTTTGTTTTTGGCATTCGGTTCGGTTTTACATCAGTGAAATACTAATAATTGTGTTCCTACCTACAATATGGTTGTGAACATGGAATTAATGATTACTCATAAAAGGTCTTTGAGCACTCAAGTATACTGCACAAATGCAATTCATTGCTCTCTTAATATCCACTGGAACCTAACAAAACAAAACACAGTCATATCAGCAAATCTTAGGCTCATACCGATAGGTAAGTATACTGTCATTAAAACAGTGCTTCTGTGTGCCAAGTATATGTTGTATCACTAGTTATCAAAATGACATGAAACTGATGGTTGCCAAACATAACCACATGCAAAGACATATTTTCTTTAAAAATAAGTGTTATAAAAGATTGCTGTAAAACTCAATGTAATTATATTCATTGGAAGAAGATTGACATAAACAAAAATGTAAATCCTGAACTATTAACAATATTCATGAACCAACTATTGATCCAGTTCTCTCTGAAGTACAGCCCTTCAAACACCTCTGACAGGCATTTGATGTGTAAGCACAGGATAATGAAAACAAAAAGGAGGAAGCAAAAAAGCATTGCTGCTATCCTGCAATCCTGCAACTTAACATGCAAGCTATGAAGCCTCCTCTAATGCTCTTATGACAGTGAATGTTTATCTTTGCTTGAGGAAGTTCATATCCATGTAATCCCACAACTCTCCACACAGATTTTCCATTCATAATGAATGGGAGCCTTGGATGTAATCAGCAATATTTATTGAATTATAGATTAATAAAACACATAAGAAGACATAGGGCTTATTTAGCCCCAAGTCTGCACGTTCTTCATTTGTTCACAATTCTAATGATGCCAAGTCTGCTGAATTATAGTGGTTGGAACAGAGTTTCTATGTCTACCTCATGTTGGTGACTTAACACATTAGCTAATAAAGAAACTGATTGATGGATGATCCATAAGCACATGTCAAACTTCAGAATTTCTTTTTATCTCCTCAACCAGGCCATACTAGTAAGATGAAAGATGATTTAAAATATCAAATATTCAACAAGTTATGTTTTTGATCAATAATTCTAAAGTCCTTGATCCAAGTGAAGCATTATTTGAAGAGACTTAATTCTTTTTAACTGTGTTGATTATAAAATAAGCTTTTCAGATGCAAGGCAGTGCCAGTGGCAAACCAAAGTAATATGAACACGTGTTTTAAAGACTTATGTTTTAGTTTGTACATGTTGTGTATGTATGTGTGGGCGTGTATGTATACATGAGTGCAGATGCCCATGGAGACCAGAGATGTCAGTTCCTGAGGATTGGAGTTACAGGTGGTTGTGAGCCACCTAACATGGATACTGGGAATAGAATCTGATTCTTCTGAAAGACAGTATGTGCTCATAACTCTCTAGCCATCTGAAGACATATTTTTGCATTGCAAGCAGTAGCATTAATTCAAAAGTTAGAGAAAAGTGTTGTAAATTTTTATTGTGTCCTCATTTATGTAAAATATCATTTGCATTAGCATATTAAATATATTTATTTTGATAAATTAATTGTCAAAATATCTTATAGAAATGCATCAACAACTTTAGTATAAAAGAATTCTTACAATAATTTTTTCTTAACTACCTCTAAAATTTAGGTCATACTATCCACAAACATACTAATATATCAATAACAAACACAAATAAAACTTTAAAATATAAAATTATGTCCATTCTTATTCCTACATATGTATGTATGTGGTGATATTGTGTTTCCCAAAATATTGAGCACCCTAATAAAATTATCTTGGGTCAGATAACAGAACAGCCACTAGATATAGAGGCCAGAAAATGGTGGCATACACACTTTAATCCTAGCATTCTGATGGCAGAGATCCATTTGGATCTCTGTGCGTTCAAAGCCACACTGGAAACAGCCAGTCATAGTAACAAGAGCCTTTAATCCCGGGAAGTGATGGCAGAAAGCAGAAAGGTATATAAGGCGTGATGACCAAGAACTAGAGAGAGACTGGTTAAGCTTTTAGGCTTTAGAGCAGCAGTTCAGCTGAGATCCATTGGGATGAGGACACAAAGGTTTCCAGTTTGAGGAAACAGGATCAGCTGAGGATTGGCAAGGTGAGGTAGCTAATAGGGCTTGTTCTGCTTCTCTGATCTTTCATGTTCACCCCATTATCTGGCTTCCGGATTTGTTTTTATTTTAAGACCCTTGAGGATTCATGCTGCATATGTAAATATGTATTTTTATATAAGTATATGGGTATGTGGATATACACGAATTTTCAGGAATTCTAAATTGATTTAAATGCTGTCTTCATTGTTTTGAGCAAACAAATGTGGTTTCAGGAACACTAAAGGTTATTGATATTTGTTGATGAGTCAATATTACTCCATATGAATCTTTTTCTTGTAGAAGATACTCAAACTGAACACAGAAAGCAGAATATCTGCATATGAATATTTTGTGTCAAATCACAGTTAAGTCAGTATGTTGTGCTTAACACTTCATATTTTAGTGCATCTTTCATCTTAATTGCTTATTTAACTTGAAATATATATATATATATATATATTGATTCTTTAATATTTCAACTTTATATCTCTTTCCAAAATTTAGTTCTTAGACATGTAACAGTTTCAGCTTTTGTCTAAGGTTGATTTTATCTGGACAATATATGAGCTTATCCTTGCTCTTAAAAGAATTTAATTATTAGAAACTACTGCTAGAGCTTGATTATATTTGCAAATACTTATTAGGCTAGGTAAATAAAATATACCCATTTTCAAAAAATCGAGTGTTTCAAAAGTCTTTTTGAAATATAGGTAAAGAATATTAAACAAACAAAAATGATGTCACATTAGTTAAGGTCTGACCATTGTAGAATCAAACATAATTTCTCCAACACCTAGAAGTACATATTTAGTTTCCTAATTAGCTTGCAGGCTAAGAGATCATATAATCTTATACAATTCAAATGATTTCTCCAAGTTTAATTCAAATCAGACTGAAAATACTTTGACATGAGTATCTTTATCAAAATATGCATGTGTTCTTGGAGATATTTTATACATATTTTATTAGTATTCAATTTTATTCTGAATGTACTGATTTGAATATTCTTACTATTTTATCATGTCTGGGTTAAATATTTATTTATAAACAATTATTTTATATCCAATGAGCTACAAATAGAAAAAAATATGGTTCTAAAAGTTATCTCTAGTACTTGAATCATTGCTCATCGTTTATAAATCATTTAATAATAAATATTTAAATACAATTCATATTATAACACTCTAATCTTTGAAATATCTACTACTCTTTTCTAAATATTGATTAATATTGAAAACTTATAAGTATGGTTATATATAGCAATTATGTTCAAGATGATGATAAAAATACATTGTCTAAATCTTATAAAAATTTGAATTAAAAAATATTGTTTGTAGGTGTGCATACTTGCCTGTGGATGCTGAGGGTAGAAAGCTGAAGCTGTCTTCCTGTACCCTTCTCTGCTTTTTGAAGTTGGGTTTCTCAATGAACCTGGACATTATGTTTTTGGTAAGGCTGACATCACCAACCTCGGCAATCTTCCTTTCAATGCTGGAGTTGCAATCTTTCGAGGGACAACAGTTGTCTTTATTTCCTGAGTTCTTGGTGAGGAAGTCTGGTCTTCATGCTTATAAAGCTAGTGCTCTTAACTACTGAATCATCTCCCCTGTCAGAATATTTGGTCCTGAGAACAAACTCCTTCAAACTTCAAATTCCAAGATGTAGCATGATGAGGATTAGTAATCAAAAACCAAGACACAGAAATGATCAGCAAATCAAAACTGTCAAAATGATGCCAAAATCAGAAATCCCCACCTGATCTTCTTCTGCAGTTTGAAATTTAGGTCAGTAGCTGTTTACTTAGGATAATCAAGAGTCAAAAGAACTTGTCATCCACAGTCAGCTCTAATCTATATTGCCTGTGAGTCCCTCAAATAGGATCACAAAAAGAGCAATAAGAAAATAACTGCCTTCTGCTACTGTTTGTCCTGTTATTGTTTTTGCCAACTTGATGACATAAGAGTTGTTTGGTAAGAGGACCTTCTATTGAGAAAATTTCCCCATCAGATTGTCTGTAGGCAAATCTGCAGTGAGTTGTCATGATTAATGATTGATGTGGAAGGGCCCAAACCACTGTGGGTGGTGCCAACTTTTGGCAGGTGGTCCCCCATCATCAAAGAAAGCAGGCTGAGGAAGTCAGTAAGCGAGGGAGCAAGTCAGTAAGCAGGGTTCCTCCAAGGACTCTGCCTTAGTTCCTGTCTCCGAAGCACCTGCCTTGGGTTCCTGCCCTGACTTCCCTCAGTGATGGAGTATAATCTAAGAGTTATAAGCCAAAAATAAACCCTTTACTTCCCAAGTAACTTTTGATATGATGTTTTATCACAGAAATAGAAACTCTAACTAAACCCTGTGCTAAAACAGAGACCAAAATCAACTTGAGGAGAAAATGATTTACTTTATCATATAGGTGACAGTCCATCATTGAGAGGAGGCAAGGCAAGAACACAAAGCAGGAACTTAAAGGGAGGAAGTGAAGCACAGGCCTTGAAAGAACACTACCTACTGGCTTTCTTCCAGACTCACATTCAGTTATCCTTTGTATAAAGTCCAAGCTCAGGATTAGTACCACCCACAGTGAACTAGCCCCTCTAACATCAATTAGCAATCAAGAATATGACCCACCAGTATGTTTCCAGACCAATCTGCTGCAGTTTCTCTGCTGAGGTTATCTCTTTCTAGGTGTGTCAATTTGACAACCAAGGTAAGTCATCACAGCAACACTGAATGTTAATATATCACTGGGTGTCTTCCAGAATGTTCTCAAACCCACACTTACTCTTCATTGTTTGCCTCCTTCTCCCATTCTTCCAGCCTATTTTATTTCATCTTGTTTCCTTCAAGCTATCTCCCAAAGCCCTTCCTTTTTCTGTTTTTAGTGTAAAAGCTGTGTTTAAAGACTCAAAATGACCCCCCTTTTGTGTCTGTCTCTGTTTTTCTCTCTCTCTCTCTGTTCCTCTCCCCCCCCCCAATAAAGCTCTAAAAAGGTAAAAAAAAAAAAAAAAAAAAAAAAAAGACTCAAAATGAATTCCAACGTTCTTGCAAGTAATGAGGTTAAGGAAAATTTGAAGAAATTCTATTTCTCTGTACCTGTTGGAGATAAAAGATAATAGTGTTGTCGAAAAAGCTCACGGAAGAGAAGTGACAGAATGACTTCTGTAGGCACCCTAAAGACACAGAAGGAAAACTATTGAAGTTCTTTGCAGAGAATGATGACAAAATGTAATGATGAGTTGAAAATAATAAAGGTCTTAATAGCATAATGGAAAGAATCACAGTGTTCATCACAGTGAACATTTGCCACCAGATTATATGATCACGGTACCATCTATCACAACAAGCTAAAAGTTGAAGACATATTTTCATATACAATAGACCGTTAGCACAATTTTTAGAAAACATTGATGTTAAATTTTTAATTTTTATAGAGAAAAAGAAAGGATGGTTGTAAATCATCAGTAAAATTCATCCAAAAATAGAGAAAACACTGTCATGCTCATTGCTGATGAAAATCTGACACTAGACATGGCTAAGATGCTGATGGCACATCACTGTTTTGTCATTGTTTCCCCATAAAGATAACTAACCAGAGTAAATAAATAAAACAGCCCTGAACAGAATATCACCATCCGTGTCAAACTAGTATACCTCCCCAAAAAGCTATGCATATTTATTTTTAAATTAATTTCACAGAATTTGATTTTACTTCCTTAAATTATATGATAAATTATGTGAAAATTAAAATGATTTAAATCATATAACAGTATCAAGTAGATATTTATAGTTTTTCAACTATATTCAAATTAGATGTTTGTTTCAAGCTATTTTATTAATTATAATTATAATAGGCAAATTCTACTGAATTAAGCTTCAATATACATGCTATATGTTTGATATAAACAAAGACATGATCCAATTAAACTACAATGACTACAATCTATTATAGTAGATTAAAGATTAGACAAAAGATTAAAGTAATTGATAAATGTAAACTGTATTCAAACTTATTAGTCACCTAATATTTTCAAATTAAACTTACAAAGAACAATAATGAATTCATGTCCATTAGAAAAGATTAAGCACTGAATATAAGTTCTAATATTTTTCTATATCTGATACTAGTGAAAAATGTAAACTGCATTCATAGGCAATGCTACTGGGTCAGTTTGGTATTTACATTAACAGAGACATAACTCTACAAAATATTTTTTGGACATTCTATTAAAACTACTTCTGTGCTTATTAATTACTTTGAAAATGTATAACTTTAAAAAGTGACAAAATAAAAACTAAACATACTTCAATCATTTATTACTATTCAGCTCAAGTGATGATTTGACTTAAAGAAAATTATTGTCTCCAGGAAAAAAGACACTTCACATTTCAATAAGTACATTTTTTTTATGTCTATAAGTGTGTAGTCCTTACATGGTTACAGTTTTGTATAACCCTTTGCTATTGCTTCAGAATTATAAAATAGATTGACTACATAAACCAACATGTCCATAACATGCCACCAATACTGCATAACACAGTAGAGTGCAAGAGTGCCTGTTTCTCAAAAGCAGAGTGTTTTTCTTGTAAGGCCAACTAGGGTTCAATACAACTTCCTAAACGGAGTTGAATCACATTCAGTTTCAAGTTCTAGCATTAAGTGTTAATTCAGGGTAAGAACACTACTATTGTAGTAAGTCAATCTCTGTAAGACACGCTTCCATAAAGCTGCTAGTCATTATGTTCTAAATGTTAGACGGTATTTTTAAATTTTATTTCAATATTTTTTCCTGTGTGTATGTGTTTATATCCCTGTGCGTGTACATAGCTCTGGGTGCCTATGGAGGACAGAAAAATGCCCGGGAGCTGTTTTTGCAGGTGGTTTTGAGCTTTTCAGCTGAGTGATAGGAACCATATTCTATACTTGCAGAAAAGCTGTACATGCTCTTCTTAGCTGAACTATCTCTCTTGCCCTGAAGTCTTAAACGGTTGTTTCATATACTGCCTGTTATTTGCCTTAGCAGGTGCTGTATCTCTCATTATGTTCTTTTACACTTCAAATTATATGATGTGTTCAGTTCTGAGTTTTATTCTTTGAGTACTTTGATAACAGATGAACTTCTCAGCAATAATTCAATAGAGAGATAATTGAAATCTGCTGCTAACTATCGACTCTCAACTTTGGTCATAGGCTGTATGCAAGTGTTTACTATTTTAAAAGAATCTGAGATTAGAACTTTCTATAAAATACCAAATTATACCTTAAATAAATTTATTAATATATGTTGTTATAAATAATATTAAGATGGCTAGGTAATAATAGTCTTAAAATAATACCTCCATCTTAGTAGTGTTTGGTGCTGGGGATACATGCCAAAGTCTTGGGTATGGTTAATAAATACTATAATACAAAGTTGTATCCCTGACACATCTCTTATTAATTGTGCATTTACTCAGTAGTAGTTAAGACAAAATGTTAAAGAACTGATTGCCATTTTCATTTTATACATTTGAAGTTGTCTGTTCACAGCAAAGAATTGCTGAAAAGTACTCTAGTTGCTTAAGAAATAATCCCAGGTATTACTAACTGTATTAAATGAAATTAAAAAGCTTTTTTTCACAGCAAAGGAAACAATAACAAGATTGAATACACAGTGAATGCTGGAATTATAGATATGTACCAACACACCCAGATCAAAGCAGTGATCTTAAATAAAATACATCAAAAATACAATGAAGAATCCATTTGCCGAGTCTGAATTTTCTACTTGACAATCATTATGAGAACTAACTTCCTACATTGTTGGTTATTTAAATTTTCTTTCTGACATTATTTCTGAGCTCACTTAGATCTAAGTAAGCTATTGTACAATACTTCCACATAAAGTATTCATTCCTAATAGTAGTTCACTATCATTCTGAATGTCTTATTTCTTTAATTTAATAAAACTATCATTGTTTAGATAATAATTCGATAATCAATCTGAACCATATATTTTCAGATGTTTTTCTTGTCATTATTTCTTCATTATTATTTACTCAATATTTACAATAAATTAGATATTATGCATAATTTTAAAGAGAGAAGCTTTCATTAAGGAATTGAATAACCTCATCTGAATGAAAATGTGGAAAACACATGTAGGTTGGGCCTCAAACAGTGTTATTGGGGATTTGGGTCTTGGAGAAGTGTGGCAGGGTTCTGTGCTGTTGTTCCTTTTGAAGGAGGGGGGCAAGTAGGTGCAGACTCTGGGAGAATGTTTAAACAAGCTCAGTTTATTCAGGAAGAGCTAATCCTTATATACCCTCCACCCAACCCTGTGGGGGGGCGGCGTTCTGATGAATAATCATCTGCTGGTATGACATGGCTGCCTCTCATTGGTCAAGGTCATAACCAGATCATGTTTCAGCTACTGTTGCTAAGGCCCTTAGGCAGACCAAGGCTGGCTCTCAAAAAGTATCGTTTTTACTTGTTTGGACAGGCTGGTCCTCAAGCCTGTTAAGAATGAGTCATCCCACAGAGAAGAAGAACAAAGCATATATTCAGAAGGAGAAAGAACTCCTTCAATGCTTTGAATGCAAGGCTATTAAGATCTTTCTAGTAGTGAAAGAACAGTTAGTAGTATGCTGAGAAGCACCGAATTCATTGGTTTTTCTCTGTCTTTATTACACTGACTGATCTGTTCTCATGAAGTGTCTCATTGGAGTCGATGTAGTCCAAGAGTTCTGCATGCCTTTACTATATATAATAAGGAGGAGAAAGAAGGAAAACTGAGATTGACATTCTCTCACTCACTTCCCAGGGACATGGCTGAAATCCACCTAGTCCAACAGCAGTAAAAAAAAAAAAATGAGGTATCCACTGAGAGCAGGATAAAGGCAGGATAAAGGCAGAGTCCTATGTAGAAAACTGAAATCATATGAGAGGTAATATATGAAGTCACTGTGAAGCACATGCTAAATTGTTTAGCCAACAGAAGAAACAGAATTTGTGTTCACATGACTTGAATAATGTGGAAATCTCAGTGGAATGGCAGTCAAATCATGTTACAAAGTTGAGTGAATAAAGCATAATACTATTTATTCAGAAAGAACAACTAGGAATTTCACAATTTAAATTCTAAATGCCCTGGGAAATGCTAGATCTCATTTTAATATTTGGAAGCAAAATAAATGGATTTATTTGTTGCAAAATGTGGACAACACATGACAGGAATTAACATTGTCTTTTTGTGAAAAACTTTATACATTATAAATTACATTTTAAAATGCTGATGTTCCTTACAACTAATAAAGCACAACAGTAAGTGTGTCTTTAGAAGTGACCACAAGTCAGTACTGGAGTGTGATCATGCTCGAAATCTTATTTTAAAAGTAATATTGCTTCATCTCTGTGAGACACTCTTTATTTCTAGTTGTATAAACTTAAGCTAAGATCTCTAAGTATGTTCAAAGGAGTCAACTGTACCAGTACATATGAAAATATTTTCATTTATTATAATAATGGAATATGGAAAACCAAAATGTGTTGAAGTTTTGAATTAATCAGCTGTCATTTTAATTGCAATTGTAGTATTCAATGTCCTATCTCAGGATTTCCAGAATTTGTTAACAAGGACCTATTTAGTACAAGAGCCTAATACAAGTTTCATCTTAGGTTCTGGTTATGTGTGTTCTTTCTTTACTTTTTATTGTTTTTCTTCAATCTGCCTTTCTGCAATACAATATAATTTTAGCTTTCATGTCTCTTCCTCCTCTCATCTGTAGTTATACTCCTGCTACTCAGTATGACAATATGAAACATACTAATCTATATGAGTCTCAATTCAAATTACTGTAAACAATCAATAGCAAAATATTTACTTAATATTAAATTCACCTCATGTAAATGTGGCCCAAAATCTTTCACAAGAAAACCGCAACAGTTCACTTAACCAATATTAAAAGACATATTTAGATTTGTTTTTGAACTTTTTATTCCTGATCAGTGGTGCTCTCTCTATGAGAATTAGTCTCTCACTACAATAAGCACCCTATTCAATGTCCAATTCAGAGTGCTCATCACATCCCTGATACCATTCATACACATACAAGCAGATTCAGCAGGTTGTACTTATGCATTTGTGCATGCACACATGCATAAATACACACACCTCACTCACTGACACATGCTAGCATGTACACATATGTGCATACAACAATATTTTTTTTAAAAGAGCCTCAACTTGAGAAAGGAGTTCATAAAAGCAATTGAAAGTCAGGTACCTGAGAAGGGCTGGAGGCTGGAAAGGGAGGGGGAAAGTGGTGTAATTCTATTAATAGTAAGGCCATAATTTTTAACAACTTGTTTTGGGGGTCAGAGAGGAGGTGGGGGAGAGTAGGGTGGGGAAACTGAGGTAGGAATTTAAAAAAGTAAATTAATAATAAAATGTTGTTTTGTTGCCGAAGGAGCATGTACCACCACACAGTGAAGTTTATTCATTAAACAGAGGATAAGTACAGCTGACACCATATAATTGGCTATTAAATAAACAGATGGTACCGCCAATACTTTACAACAAACATTTGCTATGTAACTCTAGATGCTGAATACCTATGGCTGCCTTACTATGTGTTACAGAAATGTACATCAATATGTATCACTGAAAAAAAATTTATATAAATATATCATGGATCTTGAGTATAATCCTCCCTATATCAGCATACACTCTTTTTTCCTTCCTTCCACATTCCTTCATATTAGTGGTGTTTTTTATCCAGATTTGAGACGAAGAAAAGTTTTAAAAATATTATTCTGTAGTAGGCTGGCCCTGGGCATCTCCCTCTCTTCCCCTCTTTTTCTCTCCTCTCTTCTTCCCCAAGCCTAGATTCCTTCTCCTACTTATTCTCTCCACCTGCCAGCCCAGCCTATTCCTCTAGTGCCTAGTTATTAACTAGTTATCTTTTTATTTAACCAATCAGGTGCCTTCGGCAGGCAAGATGAAACAGCAACACATTTTTCCATAATTAAACAGACGTAACACACCTTTACATAGTTAAAGTAATATTCTGCAACATAAATAAATGCAACACATCTTTGCTTAGTTAAAGTAATATTCCACAACATTATTCAACTTCTATAATCCCATAACATGGACATAATGATCTCATATGAACAGCCATAACCAAACTTGTTTTAAAAAGTTAAAAATCCCCAAAATATTCACAGTGAATATTTGGAGATCTGAGATGTTTAAAGTATAATCTGTTTCCTAAGATTTTTTTTCTTTTTTAATTTTTTTTATTTTTCAATACTATTCAGTTCTGCATAATAGCCACAGATTCCCTTGTTCTTTCCCTTCCTGCCCCCCTCCCCTTCCCCCCAGCCCACCCCCCATTCCCACCTCCTCCAGATCAAGGTCTCCCCCGAGGACTGGGATCGACCTTATAGACTCAGTCCATCATTTTGAACGAGTCCTTCTGTGGCTGAAGTTGTTTGGCCCCTTCACTTTTCAAAGGTGCAAATGTGACTCACATAAATCTTCTTGATCAGGGTGCCACTGTAGGGCAAAAATTGATCCACATTCCAGATTTACTTTACCTCACTTCCATGACTGCTCAGTTTGTTGCATGCTTCTTTACACATACACACACACACACACACACACACACACACACACACACACACACACACACACGACAGTGTTTCTCCATATCTCTCTGGCTAGTCTGGAGCTTACTATGTAGATCAGGCTAGAACTCACAATGTAGACCAGGCTGGTTTCAAAATTACAGAGATCTGCCCATATCTGCCTGCCAAATGTTGAGATTACAGGTATGCACTACCAACAAAACTGGCCACTCTCCACCACTTTTCCCTCCCAACTTCATATGTGTGTTCTCCCTTTCTCTCTGTCTGTCTGTCTTTCTCACTGGATCCATTTAATGTTGCCTGCATATATGTGGATCTAGTAATGGAGTATAGGTATCCTCTTTCAATGCCTGGATCCCTCAAAAATTAACATTTTTCTATCTAGTGGCTATCAACTGCCAATTCTCCCTCAGATAAGGGTAGGACTTCAGGACGCCCTCCTCCACATGAAACTTGGTTTTAGAAACTGAAGCCTGAAGTGGAAGATTTACAGTAACAGTAAATATTTCCAATAATTTTGTTTCCGTCACTCAAATTTACTAGGTTTAAGCAGCAACTTGAACTCTGCTCTTCTCCGAACTTGCATGATGTAACACTAACAGATTGATTTATTATTCTTAACTTTCTTTGTCCTGATTGTACTGAGTAATTCTGACAAGGATCATTAAAATATATAAAATTGACTCTCTAGTTATATTCTCCCCAAGCGAGGAGCTGGCATCTATCATATTTTTGCTTAAAGCTTTATCTGCAAGATTATATTATGCTATGAAAGAAATTCTGTAATGGGAAACAATTTTGGTTTGCCAGTATTCACAATAAAAATGCAGCAAGATACATGATATATGTTAGTGTTCACAATAAAAGTATAGATGATACATATGTGTATGTGTATTTGTGTGTGTGTGTGTGTGTGTGTGTGTGTGTGTGTGTGTGTGGATGTGTGTGTGTGTGTTTGTGGATGTCCCCTTACATGGGATAGGGAATAGGGAATTTGTCAAAGTGTTTAATTTATGACAAAAAAAAACCCTTAAAAACTGTGTAGAAAAAATGGAATAAAAGTGATGCAGTGGGCTTTCTCCAGAATTTAAAACATGAATGTATAGTCATCAGTTTTCTCAAAAACGACCAGAAAATTTAATGATGTATTTGGGAATGGTATTAAATTAATGGAAATACTTATGTGACAAATAGTTTACAAGTTTTTTTTATAAATACCTGCATATATTAAAAATGCTTGTTAATTGCATGACACCCTTCTGTTATGGGATTAATGTTTGCATCTCTACTAACATCTTTCTTGTGAAATGTTCACCACTAACGTGCTCATGGAAGCAGATGGTAGCTTTGGGAAGTAATTAAGATGTGAGAATTCTGCCCATTTTAATGTCTTTCCAAACAGAGCCTAAAGCTCTTTGATTCTCTTTCTGCAGTGGAAGGTGCAGTAACAGAATGGATTTATAACCCAAAAATGACTTAACAAAGTCAGATAGTGAAGCTCCCTGGATCAGTGACTCCTCATCTCCAGATCTGCAGGAAAATAACAGTTAAAAGTTCTTTGTGAAAGATTCACCCGGACTTAGATGCTCTGCTCTTCACATAGGGATTTTGCAAGTATTTAGAGCTCACAGATTACACTGAAAAACCTTTCTAGCAATGATTTCAAACATTTTATCATTTTACCATTCTTTCACACATGCATTTGACACTTTAAATAATTGTTTTTAAAATCCATTTATCTTTAGTGTGTGTGTGTGTGTGTGTGTGTGTGTGTGTGTGTGTGTGTGTGTGAAAGAATACAAGTGCCAAAGCTTGCACAAGGAAATCAGAGGGCAATTTTGATGAGGCATTCCACTTCTCGTCCCCAAGATTGAGCTCAGGATGGCAGAATAGCTCAGCAAGTCCTTTTATCCACTGGCCTATCTCGCCTGTACTGGAAACAAAGGTTTCTAGTCTGAAATGTCTGTATATTAACATTTCTTATGTCACGTAAATTGGGGGTAATCCTACTATCTATAAGTAAACCACTCAGAACTACAACTAAGTACCCGAAAGGAAAATACATTAGTGCAACGGCTGTGGCAGGTGACTATCCAGGTAACTCAGTAGAAGCAAAGGGCATTTAGAAAGACCCAGCCAGCCGAGCTGCAGCTGTGGAGCATATCTTCACTCATATCTTCCAGAGCTTGCCTGTTCTGGTTAAACCTGCAAACTCACAGGAGTGACCTCTGCTTTACCCTTCACTGTTGCCCTGGAGGTCCATGTTAAACAGATGCATTTTGCAAGCTGGTCTCCTGTTCTCTTAACAATCCTCTGCTAGCATTTCCATCCTCTTGACTTAGTTTTCTAACTTTGGTTCAACTTTAAGTCTTCTTACTATTTTTTTGTTGTTGTGAAGATAGCATGTCACAGAGCCCAGGATCATCTCCCACTCACTCTGTAACCCTGGATAATTTTTAAACATCCGATTCTTTCTTCACCTCTAGACTGTTGTTAGATTTACAGGTGTACATCACCACACCCAGCTCCTTAAGTGCTAGGGATAGAACCCAGGGATTTGTGCAGGCTGAGTAAGTGCTTAACAAATTTAGCTCCACCATTAGCCACACAGTTTTGCTTTATCATCTACATAAGTATTCCTATTCAGCATAAAGATCCCCACTTATCCACTTTTACTCAGGTAGAAAGCATTACCATATAGTGTCCACACTAGAACCCTCATAAGCTGTCATAATTTACTATATTTGTCTACAAATCTGTCTTCCTTATTAATCACCCTGTCCATTTTACTCTCTGTCCTATTAACTATTGAATCAAGGCTCATGATTCAGCATCTGGCATCTTGATGATACTCAAATTTTATTAGATATTCAAGTGAAGCGTTAGCCAAAATTGTTCTCAGCAGTGTTCTATCAGAAAGGATATTAAGTGAATGACAGTTTTTTTCCCCCTGATTCATAAAATGGTATAAAGGCTAAATGCAAAGAGCAGTGTTTGGCCAGAAGGAATAAATGACATTCAAGTTGGTGCTTACAGTTCACTATAATTATGTTGGAAATATTCTACTTCTCCCTGGTGTCAATACTAGTGTCAAAAGATACCTCATGCTGTGACCCTTTCATTTGCACATATGCAGATTAATACTCTTTTTCAATATCCTTCGGTTCCAAGTGCACTTACTCTCCTTTGTAACCATAAAAGATAGATGGCAATCAAATTGCATCTGTTGTAATCATGTTAAAAAGGCTGATGCAAACAGAGTACCACACAAGATAGTCTTTAGACTATAGAATTTGATAGTTATCGTCAGCATCAGTCAAAAGTAATAAAGATGATTTCTGGCTGAATAATAAAATTTATGTTTTCATTATCTTTCTGGTACACCTAAAATGACCATGAAATAAACTAATTCATTATACTTTATGGAATAAACTGAATTTATTTCACACACCATCACTAGCAATCTTTCTTTAATAGATTTATAAATTGCCAAATAACATTCCTGAAGGTGGACCCAGAAATAAATTCACCATGTAATGTTTTATCTATTCTCTTGCATTTTCCTGCACATATGATTGCTTCCCCATTGGCCTTACACATTACAGAATGCTCTCAGAACATATTCATTCATCTGAATTACCAACATCCTTTCTACCATTATTATAAGTGAATTAAAATAAGTATTTCGTATGCTTAAATTATCTTAACTGAAAACTATCTTTCAAACATTTTATTAAAAAAAACTTAATATTGCAATTTGAAACAATTTTCTTCAATTTAATGATTTTCCACAGAGGTTATTTCAAACATTGCTCATTTTTTGCCAACTAACCACTTCAGTACATTGTAGTTAGTTTTTGGAACTCATGTTTACATTTTATTACTAAGCTGTTGAAGACAATAATAAACCATCAAGTGTGAGAAATGACTTTTGGTTTCTTCAAATTCACTTCTATTATACTTGTGAAGAAGACAAAATTATTAATGATGAAGTGGAGTAAAGTAAAATATATCTAGATGCCGGTTTTTTTTTTCATCATTTTCCTGCTGAATAAAGTGGTTCTGATTTTATTTATTGACCCTCCTGCATAATATTAAACACCTACTTCTTTAAATCTTCATTGTTTAGTGTTTTTCAAGAGAAATATTTTTTAAATTGTCATTTCCACTTCATTGGTACCAATACACACTGAATTCTTAATTTCTACTCTTTTGTAAGAGTAGAGGATCTTCTAGTTTTCTCCCCTCTCTCTCTACCTATCTCTATCTCCCTCCCTTGCTCTTTCTCTCCCTTCATCTCTCCCTCCTTTCCTCCCTCCCCCTCCTCTGTGTACATGAAAGTGTGTATATTTTTATTTTTTTATAAATTATTTGAAGCTACTGTGGTATATTTTAATATGAAATGAAGATTATCTCAATAGGTATAAATGAAGTGTAGTAAAATCATTTCTAATATATATTTATTTAATGGAGACTTAGGTTAGATTGAAAAATGAAAACATAAAAGAAATATTACACTGTGCTATTGTAAAACTACCCAGGAGAAATATATATTTACCCAAACTGAGTTTGGGGGTTATAAGAGTTGCTTTGGAGTCAATTGAAAGTAATTTTCATCTCCTGAGAGCATAGCTGTCTGTGTCACAGCATACTATGACAGATGGTAATGCATCAAGTTTGCAAAAAGAATAAACCTGACTGAGGATTTATTATAAAGAAAAATATTGAGAGAAATCACCTTTCTACGTGGGCAGTAGATATACAATCTACTATACACTGAGAAGGAATTCAGTTGGCTCTTGCTTGGAGAAGCCTGTGGGTGTGAAGTACAGGATAGGCTGTAGATGTGCTATGTAAATTTCCTAAGCTGTAATAAGACAGAAGCTGGAAAATGGGGCATTTTAAAGTCTTACACTTTTCAACATGTCACAACATGTTAAGGAAAATTGTGACAAAGTATTACACCAAAGTCAGGATGCCCGCACTAAACAATGAATCATTTTTAATTAAAGCCTAATACCAATTAATGAAGGTTGTTTTGTTTGCCTTTGTGATCATGCTCAGTGTATTTACCCTTGAACATTCAAACACATCTGTGGTTTAAAGAAATGACCGCGGTAGCTTTACCTAAGCTTGGTTCTTTTTCATCACCACAGGTAAAGTTCTCATATATGTAGTTTAATATCTCAGCCCCAAACAGCAAAACTGCTGACATTTAACTATTAACAAAATAATCAGACTATCATGTTTTAGTATGGGTTATATAATCAAATATAGTGTGAATTTGAGTACATTTGTGTAATAGCATTTCCATACCTTGTTTAATTGCTTTATGTGTTCTTTTTACCTAACAATAAGTGTATAAGACAATGTAATTTTAACATATTGTTCTTTAAATGTCTTCCAGTTTTAGAGTGATCTTACCAAAGGTTGCTTTATTACATTTTGATACACATATTTTGATTAGTACATCTTTACCTACATAAATATTAATATGAATTATATCATCCTTTAATTTCATGAAGTTTGATAGCATCTTGTCAATTAATACTTGAGTAGATTTCAGCTTTATAGTTAGATTAATTTCATTATTTATAGTGTTCCTGTCTTAAATTATATCCAAACTTACATAACTATTTCATAAAATACTGACAGATAAATCATACATTATAATGTCACTATCTTTAAAATACTAATCTCTGTTATTGTAGCACAAAATCTATAACCTATATAAATTTTATGCCCAAAAGACATTCTATTTCTTTCTGTACCCATGTTATTCTTCTATCAGTCTTGGAAGATGTATGTGAGAATGAGCAATGAATGGGTGTTCCTTTAACTATAAGTGATTTACCCTTGTGTATTTCTCTATTTCTTTCACTCCTTTAAATTTTTCTTAAGAATTTCAATGCATTAAACTTTTCTGTCAAGGGTAATACAATTTACATATACACATATAAGTTGTTTGCAGATCTGGGCGTTATATTGTCTCTCGATTGGAAAGGTGCCTACACGTGTGCATTTTCAGAGCTTTCAAGTGATTCTAACATATGCTCAGGATATGTAATGAACAACTTATCTAGCCACAGCCTTGTAGCCCACATCCTCTTTTAGAAGATATTCTAATGGCCTTTCTGATTTGTTATTACCTGTGTCCTAACTGGATGATTGCTGTATAGGATGATTCACAAAGATCTGAGGACAGATCGTGTTTTACTGGGATTCATTCATTATCTTGATAATAGGACTCATTTCAAAACATTCAAAGTAATAATGTTCTCTTTGTGTATGTCTAACAATTTTTGCCACCAAGTGACATCAATCTTTTAGAGATAGGTTGAGAAAAATGGATAGTTTAGAAGGTTATGCAGGGCAAAAATCATTTAAAGTTTCGCATTGGATCCTCTACATAGATAGTCATAATTTTGCACTGCCTATAACACAAATGTTACATAGGTAAACTGAACTACCTCACCCATCATAGATAATTATACTCACACTCAACAGTCCAGCTTTTTTGAATTACCACTTTCTGCCCATTTTGCAGGTTCCCTTGATTATTTCTTTCCATAAAATAGACCTTATGAATTTCCTTTTGTACATTTCATTATTATTTCTGGGTTTAGCAATTATTATGCTAATTGAATAAATTGTTGGCTCCTATTGTAGACTCATGTCTAACTTGTGAGCCTTGTGTTTTTCTCTATTCAAATGTTGGTTTGTATTAAATGGTATCTTTTAAATATATTAAAAAATAATGCAATAATTTTATTCTAAAGAGTCAATATTTATAATGTCACTTTAATTACTGCCTTCCATTTTTTAATTAATATAAAACTTTAGATGGTATGTTAAAATTGTGTGGAGCTAAAAATATTTTTCAAAATACTTCTGAGCTGATTAAATGTCAAACTAAGAATCATGACTCCAATTATAAACATACTAAAATGTATATATTTATAATTTTGAAGTGTTGAGTCACATCATAAACATTACTTCACTAAATGAAGAAAACTCAATATAACATTTGTTGTATTTTCAAAAGAATTTAACAACCCAAGTTACTGAAGGGTTGAGAAGTTGTTCTTCAGGGAGTCCCTGAACACCCCCGAAACAATACAGGATATTGTCATTGCTCTTGTCTGTTCACTACACTCTTTGGTTTTAGGACATAGGAAAATTAAGTTGAAACTGAGTTAGAAGCTGTCTTCTTGCTTGCTACTTTCACAGTACCATCAGTGGTATATAGGCTGCTGGGGTAGAAGGAACATCAACAGCCTTCACCAGCTGTGAACCCTGTGTTCTGTGATAGCGACCTGCCTTACCCAAGCTTCTTAATCTCTCTGGATGTTTCAATATCAACCTTCAGGCAATTTGATCAAACTGAATCAATACTGGAGTCGGTGTTACAGGGGTAGTCAAGTGCATTATGATTAGATTTGAAGCACACTGCATGGGAAAGAATACATATTTGGTTCCCAAAACCTAGTCAAACTTGATGCCTGGGGTGGTCCTAGGCTACAGGACACTAGAACTGTTATTTTCCTAAACTGGCATGTTATGACTATCAAATATTAATCTTCATAACCACAAATTGTTGCTGCTCTCAATTTTGATCAGCAGTGGTTTTTATTTGCTTCGGTTAGGTTTTGTTTTTTACTGAGGGCAGTAAGTATTTCTGAGACTCTAACGGGTCAAGATGAGGAGACTACGTGAATTTCACATGCTCAGTCCTTATAGGGACATCTATATCACACTATATCACCCTTTCCAATTCACTGGGAACCAGAGAAACACAGATTAAAGACTCTAAGACCCATAGACAAAGCAAAAGTTGTGGAATTCTGTCTTTCAGGCAGGAAATTTCTGCTGCACTCAGAGATCCCAGTTGCTTTGCAAGGCCTACACAGGATGTTCCATCTAATAGTAAGTCACATCTGTGAGGTGGTGGCATTGGCCTTTAATCCCAGCACTCAGGAGGCAGAGGCAGGCAGATTTCTGAGTTCTAGGCTATACTTGTCTGCAGAGTGAGTTCCAGGATAGCCAGGGCTACAGACAGAAAACCTCACTCAAAAAAAAACAAAACCAAAAGCATTAAGTCACATACACATATGGGAAAGGGATTCGTTGACACCCACCTTTACCTGAGGATTTATACATCATTAATGGCTGCTAAGGGGGAGGGCTTACAGGGCTGAAGCCATCCCCGAAAAAGTGTTGGCGGTTAATGGTCGCTAGGGAAAGAGGAGTCATTTTCTTCAGTGATGTAGCTAACGTTATATTACTCATGCTCCTATAATTAATCCCTATTTATGCTTTGCCTGGGACCCTGCAAGTCTCATGGCTGGCAGGGAGACAATCCACATAAGGTGAAGAATGAAACTGAGTTACCACCACCTTTTCAAGTGCTGGGTCAACGCTCCCAGAGTCTGACATTGTGGTGTGTTTCTTTTACACACTTAAGCACAGTCTAACTTTAGAAAGAGGTGTCCATGTGACAGTTATCACAACTCAGCTTTAGAGACAGCTACATGCTTTCTTTAAGCTCTTCCTCATCTAATGCTTATGAGCACAAACCTAATTAAACCCAGTGGATCACAGGCGTGGGGTGGGGGGAGAGCAATGTGAAAGTTAAGAAAGGAATAAATCAGCAGATGTGGAACGGGATGAGAAAACTAGAATGGAATAGAAAGTTCATATATCATAATATATTTCATGTATCTATGGAAATGACTCAATGAAACCCATTATCATATGTATGCATAGGATAATAAAATAAAAAAGAAATTAAAAATAATTCAAACGCATAATTCGCATACTTTTTCTATCTAATTTTCTCAATGTAACTTCCCTTTTCATTTTCTTAGTATATTAAATCCATTCATTTATGTGAAATAAAGTAATGAAAAAGAAACATTAAGTTATAATGTGTCATGCTAACACACAGCACAGCTAGTAGCACCCAATATAGTAAAAAATGAAAGACTGAAAAGAGGAAGGGTTAATACATGTTGTTGGGCACTTGTACATTACTTGGCTGCATTCCCATACAGTTCCCATACAGTCTTTAACATATTATTGTGAGAGCACCACAGGATGGTCAGAACAGTGGAAACTACAAACTGTATATGCAGTACTCAAAACTGAGCTGCAAAGGAGCTTGTGAACAGCACTTACCATGCTCTCTCACCACCTCCTAACAAGATTCTGGGGATGATTAGGTGTTCGGTTCCCAGCAGGCTTAGAGAAAAGTCTAAGACCATTTAACTTTAAATTTCAAAGAGAGTCCACTCAATAGATATGACTTACATGTAATCTGCTTGACTAAAATGAGATGGAATAAATACTATGCTAATTAAGTGACTCATTTCTATAGTCAGTTCTAAAAGTTTCCTCTGGTAACAGTTAAAAATAAAATGGGCTGGGATTTTAACAGTCCTCTACACGAAGTACAGTTTAAATACTTTAATTTTGTAAAAATGTGATATTAATTGGCTAAGACTGCCAAGGCAATTATAATATCTGTGGGTGGCTTTATGCCGATCAGTGATGCTTCATCGAGTTTAATAAAATGATACTGCTTTATTTGGCCTGAATAAATTCTATGCAAGTGAACCATGTACATTCAGTGCTACTGCTTCTTTGTGAACTTACAGTCTCTTCCCTGATTATCCAATGTTAGCTCTAGAATGATTTAGATAGACTTTATCCCCCTCATCCATTCCATTGATAATGAAATGACAGTCTGGATAATTTGACTAACTTGTCAAACATTTGCATAATGAGCTTCCACTTGAGAGAAACCTTTGAGATTATATCTGCAACTTCATGGTTTTTACTACTTCTAATACAAACAATGCCATTAATTCCAAGAAAATCATTTCTATACTTCATTATCAATTGTAACAATGGGGAAAATTGAATCTGAATAATGTTCTTTCAAGTCCCATTTGAAAATTATTTCATTTCTCAATACTCAACAGGATGCTAATAGTTATTCCTGAGTTTGTTCACTAAATATACAGATAAGTTGTAGAGTACTTTATAGAAGAGGGGTAATTTGAAAATTATGAATTATATTTTAATTAGTCATAAAATTTAACATTTATCAAAATTTTCATATAGGATCCAAATTCATTTGTTATAGAAAAACCCAGTTTCACCAATATACCACAGAGCACTGTGTATCTTTTAGAATAAGTAACAAAATTTTAGTATCTCAGAATTTAAAAAGTGAACATATTTTATATCTCATGTCAGTGATATTATGACTAAACCCATAACTTAGTGACCTAATGTAAGGCACCTATATATCTGACTCCAATTCCAGATTGATAAAGTAGAAGGAAAAGTGTTTTAGAAGTGACCGGCAGATTTTAGACAGTGTCATCAGAGCTACCTTATGACCTAAGAAATACTTAAAGTTCTGGTGTCTAAATTTCATTATCTGCAATGTAAGAGAATTATACATAATGACTTTGGTGTTCATTTCTCTAAGGTTATGTGATTTCATACTTTAAAAGATCATATCCAAGAGATAGTTTAGAATTGAACAGAAAGCATGAAATGAAAAATGACTGCCTTTTCTTTTTATCAAAGTAAGTGCCTATTCCAAAGAAATCATTCAAATAATGATTTAAACACATTTCCAAAACTGGTGGGTTAATTGAAATAATAGAGCTATTGATAGTTGTGTATAATAAAATAGAAGTATGCTTTAATTATAATACAAGGTTTTTTTAAGAACATATGTATGTATCAAATGATATCTATTCTGATTCTATAATTGGATGGAAAAGATAGGTAATAACTACCAATAAATAATAGGAAGTTTTGAGAAAGCAAATATATGACTGAATGTCTTCCAATATCCTGGGTAAGTTTTCCTAGGAAACTCCACCACATCATTCAAGTTCTAGATAGATTATACATAACTGTTTGATTTTGATATTAGATAAAAATGAATGGCTTGGACTCAATAAAGTTATATATTAATTAATGAATTGTATAAGAATGTAGCCTTTAGGCAATATCATTATATGAGATTCATCTTACTCTAATATTGTATAAAAATTGTCCCATATTCATGGGTCCTCAGAATTTTCACCTGCTTCTTGAATCTCTTTGTTAATTTAAGATTTCAAAACAATTCCATAAAGTTTGATTCCTTAAATTTTAATAAGTTATAGTCTCAATCAAAAAAGAAAACAAATATAATTATTTAAATATATCAATGACAAATTTGGCAAACTAATCTTTATGTGGTCAAATATTTTACGTACATTTGACTTTCAGGTTACATGCTTGTTTTATATTCAAAGGAGAAGAGGCTGAAGAAGGATACTGTGTCTAATCAGGGGTGGTACTTCCTGAGCTTGACAATGGTTACTAATGACATGTTACAGGAATATCTAATTGAGGAATTAGAGAAAATTGTATTAATTCAAATAATTTAAAGTGAGTATAAGATGAGAGTGAACAAGAAAAAAATAGAAAAGGAAGAATACAAATATCATAAAGACAAAATGTCATTCAAACCTCAATAATACCTACCTTGCTTGAGGCTGCCAAGACATAAGCACATACACACATGTGCACAAGCACAAACACACACACACACACACACACACACAAACACACACACACTCACACATAGAGTGGTTGTTTTTCTATGGTGGACTAAAGAATCTATACTTTCTTTCCCAAAGCAAACTATGCGATTGATAATCTTGTACAATTTCCTTACCAACTAAATGAAACTTGCAAATATATAAAGGGGAATCTAGACCTTTCTTCGGAATGGCAATGTAGTGGCACCATGCTTTATAAATGGCCTTTTCAGAAAACATGCTGAATTACATGTAGTAAATAGTTTTTTCTGACTCCTGCATGATTTACTGGGACTTTTTTGGGGAACTCATCAGCAAGTCATTTTAAAGCTATCATGCTGTGATTAACTGCTGTGCCACTTTCTCCCCTCCAAATTCATGAAAAATGCAGACTTGCTGCAGATTTCACCCATTGTGTGAGTCTCACAACTGATTTTGTCATGATCCCTCATGCTGGGTTTATAGATTGCTTGAGCAGGGGGTGAGAACACCTACTGATACTGTCAGAGCAATCCAGTCAGATTCTTCTAAGTGAATCTGTTAAAACTGTCAACAAGTAATAGCCATTAACTTGGAGGATAAACAGAGATGGACTCTTGCTTCTAAGTAGCTAGAAATGGAAGCTGAAGCATTTTTCTAGCAAGGGGAGCTTTGTGTTTAAATTCCTTGTTTTCCTCTTATTGTTCAATGTGCTTCTTGTAACAGAAACTGTGAAAACAGATAGTTAATCCTTTTAAACATGAATATTTTTCTGTGTCTTTTTTCTGGGGTGCATGGTGTCTTCAGCGATAAGGCTCCACACCAGGGTATTGACAACCAAGAACAACAGATGTAGGCTGTATGTTTTGGGAGTCTCTAAGCTGGAACTGACCTGACTGCTCCTTCCACAGGACTAGACTTCATGGTAACAGAAGATACCATGCAAGTTTCCAAAGTGTGTAGGGAATGAACAGTCTTGTCCATCTGTGTTGCCTATAATCATATCAATAAACAGCATGCCATGATAACCATGAGGTTGAAATACGGGGATTATAGTTTGCTAGTACTCAACTGCTCTCTGATTGGACTTAAGACATGTTTAATCATGCCTGGCACTGGAAATGTAGATAACTACTCAGTGGTATGGAAATCAAGGTTATTGGAGGATAATCTATAACCGCTACTTTACTAAGCCAGCATGTTTCCTAATGACAATCTTTAAACATTTGTTCTTATATTCACAGAAATATGCAGCCCTCAACCCTCATCAAGAAAACTTCTCTTTGCAGCTGAGGAGGACCATTACAGAAAAGAGCATGCACTCAAAATGCAAAGATGTGGAGCCCCTTCCAAACACCCCCTCACCTAAAGCTTAGGGAATATTTTAGGGATAGAGTCGAGTGGGGGTGGGATGGCAGTAAAATCAGAGGATCAAAGACATTTCTATGTGATTGTGTCTCTTAGTAACACCCAAAGCTATATCCATAAAATCTCACCAACCTAGCTGCCCAAATATGAGCTGAACAAGGTGTATACCACCAAATATGTTAAACTGAGTGGGGGAAAATCCCTGAGGTTTCAACCCTACACAAATAACTACATTAACTGAGTAACACGGCCTACTATAGGGGAAAGCATGGTGATTATTTATCCAGTACCCAATGGTCAGGCTTAAAACTATGAATATTAGTAACATTATATGAATTGAGCAGGTTATATTCCAGGATACATATGTATACACAATTACATATACCCACATGAGTATAACAGAAGTCATTAGTTTAGAGGAGGGTGGGGGTGATTTTTTTTTTGAGGAATTTAAGGGAAAAAAGGTAAGGGAGAAAAATGTTATTAAATTATAATCTCAAACTGGGCGGTGGTGGTGCTCACCTTTAATCCCAGCATTTGGGAGGCAAAGGCAGGAGGATTTCTATGAGTTCAAGGCCAGCCTGGGCTCCAGAGTGAGTTCCAGGAAAGGTGCAAAGCTACACAGAGAAACCCTGTCTTGAAAAACAAACAAACAAAAATTATAATCTCAAAAATAAACAAAAGATTTTTCCAAGCAAATGTTCCCTTTTTTACACTTTTATTAATTTGTCAAAAAAAATGAAGAACTTAGAGATATAATTCTTTTTTTAAATTTACTTAAGGTTTATTATTATTATTATTATTATTATTATTATTATTATTATTATTTACTCATATATTACATTCTGACTGCGTGTTCCACTCCCTCTCTTCCCTCAATCTCTCTCTCCCATATTTCCCCTCTACCCAGACATATACTACCTTCCTCTCCCCTCAGAAAAGTCCCAGGGACATCACTCAAACATGTTCAAAATATGCTACAATAAGACTAGTTACATACTGTAACATCAAGGCTGGATGATGAGCTGGCCCAGTAGAAGGAAAGGGATCCCATATAGACATATATATAAATTCTAATTCAGGGAGTCATATATATGAATTCTAATAATTAAAAATTACTATGACAGGACAAAGAACTAGATAAATACTAAGGAATAGAAGAGTATCACAAGTATCCTAAAGGTAGAATGTCATTCTAACCTGTTATCTGGCATGTTTAAGCCTACACACTCACACATATGAGTTGTTTTCTTGGTAGAAAGATGTTTACTCATGTATTTTTATATAAGTTGCATGTACACCTGCATGACAGAAGAGGGATCAGATTCCATTATAGATGGGTGTGAGCCACCCACCATGTGGTTGCTGGGAATTGAACTCAGGACCTCTGGAAGAACAGCCAGTGCTCTTAACCACTGAGCAATCTCCAGGCCCTTCTTGGTAGAAAGATGTAAATTATATTTAAGCACACGAATTTTCTTCTCCAAACACACATAGTTGAAAATTTACATCAATTTCCCTAGCAACTAAATCAAGCTTACAAAGGAAGGAAGAAAAATATTTGACCTAACTTTGAAATTTTTAAGTGAGCTGTCAAGGGAGACAAACAATTATATGGCGCTACAACATCTACGAACTAGGGCAAAGGGCAACATGGCAAAAAAAAAAATGTACAAAACTGTAATAAGTGACACTCATGTTGGTCACAACCAAGAGGCTTGATTGTTACTTAAGAAAAGTTTATACTTAAGAAAAAACTCAACAGGGGATAAATCATGCCTGCTACTTGAAACTAGCAAGTTTGATACGCTTACTGAGGTCATGGATCTTAGGAAAGTATCTACTGTGTGTATCCTTTTCTATTCCCCTACAAGAGATCACCTTATTTCCTATTCCACTAGCAGGTCACTGGTACTATGTTACTACCCTCTCTATTGCTCTATTTCTTCTCTTAAGAACTCTGTTCAGTTCCCAGTTTTTGAGAAAAACCATGTTTTAAAATTATTTCTTACGTTGTTTGCATGAGTTCTGTTCACATTCTGGATTTAATGCAATGTTTGATGTGTAAATGGAAAAAAATCTCTAGTTCTATGAGCTGTTTCATCGACTAGCTGATTGCTTTTTCAGTTTTGAAGATTTTTAGTTTTTCGAAGTCACACTTGTCAATTGATGGCCTTAATTTTTGGGTAAATTGAATTCTATTCAAAAATCTTTTCCTATACCTATATCATGTTACAAAATATCTAGTTCTTTCTTTTTTCCAGAAGGTTCGATGTTTATTCATTCATTTGGAGTTAGTTTTTGTTCAAGGTAATAAATGCAGGTTTAATTTTATTTTTCTGCAAATGGACATCTATTTTCTCCAGAATCATTTGTGAAGGTACTTTCTTTTCTCACGTGTATGTTTTTGGCATCTTTGTGAAGTATTACAGGTTTGAAGTTATGTATACTCCTGTTTGGGTATTAAATTTTCTGTCTTTGGTCTACATGTCTGTTTTTTTTTTGTGCCAGTACCTTATCATTTTTATTGTTATGGATATGAAACATATCTTGAAATATATAATGGCAATCCTTTCCCATGTTTTTCTTTGTCCTCCTAAAAAGACTACCCATGGTCTTTTCTGGTTTCATATGAATTTCAGAATAATTTCCTTTTCTGTTACTATGAAGAATGATATGATATTAGAATGACTCCTTATGACATATAGCTGTACTCAGACAACAGTGCCTTGATCAATCCACATCACAGAAGCATATTCTCTCAGATGGAAATTAACACAAAGTCCCATACATTGGCAATATACAGATAGGGAGATACTCCAACACTCAGTCTTAATGGAATTGCTTCATCAAACACCTCCCCTCAAGGCCCCTCATCTATGCAGAAGAGGTGGGATGATTGTAAGAACCAATGGTGATACTTGATTCCAAATGCTCTTTCTTCCAGAAACAAAAAGACCTATGTCTATATGAACTCAGAATCTTGGGTAGCATGAACAACCCTTCATACATTCCAGACAAGTGAGATCTCAGCACTGACAGATGGAAATGGACTTGGTTTCCCACTGATAACAAGAAGCTATTTGCAACTGGTAGTTGCTGAGAAAGCAAAGATCTTTTTTCTCCAATAGAATCTAACTAGGTAATTAAGTTACACATAAGACAGGCTCCATGCACAAGAGTGGCCAACAAAAAAAGAGATTGTCCAAGAGACTGCTAAAATATTACAGACTCTCGCTTTTACCTTTGATAACTTTAATGAATAAGGGAAGTAATTTCCTATGCTGAATACACTATGGGCTGCAGACTAAGGGCTGGTGGTACTTGTAAATTGTGGGTAAAAGGTGGCAATTGGGTCTGAAATGATACAGCAGTTAAGAGTACATGGCTGATTCCTCCTCCAGAGTATCTGAGATTGGCTCTTAGTACTCATAATAGCCTGCAATTCTAACTCCAAAGCACCTGTTGAACTTTTATGGCCTCTGTAGGTGTCTAAACACATCACACACACATACACACACACACACACACACACACACACACACACACACACATACACACACACAGAGAGACACTCATACCTGCTGAAACAGCAGTTTTGCACATTTTCACAACTCTGTGCACATCTGCACTAGCATACATGTGGTATGACTATGGTGTTTTCTTCCATTTAAGAAACTCAGCCCCCAGGTCAGAAATTAATTGAGTGTTACAGAATCCTTAGAGCTGAATATTATAAGATTTAACAGCTTGCTATTTGAATTAAATGGTACAAATAAATTTCAGTTCAGCGCAGTGGCATCACTTATCAAAAGAACGTAACGTCTCTAGGGAACATATTGACATACCTCAAGCAAATATGTACTTTGCTAATGGAAACATTTTGTTAATGGAAATATCTACAGGTAGGAAATGGAAATGCTTCTATACTTTAGATTGGAAATTAAATTTTGCTTGAGACAGTTTCCTTTGATCTGTGCAAATACTTTTACCTCACTTTTCCAAATGTCTCTTCTGAACCACAATTTGGCCCAAATAGCAATGCCTCTTATTTTCAATTTTGTATACACCCACAAGATGTCATCTTCTTCAGAATGTTTCCAGTGAAATTTTTGGTATCACTTTCCTCCAAGATTGAGTCATCTATCTTTACATGCATTAAGCACTAAAAATAAAGGGTTTATTTTTTTAATTTTTGCAAAGAAAAAAGATTGTTAGGTTTCTTTCAAATAACTTACATTTCATATTTGCAGTATTTCTGATTTTCACTTGTCCTTAAGTGAGCAAATTTTATCACTACATTTATCATTATCCCAATGTGCACAATTTAATAAGTAGAGAAATAATCTAAGGATAATAATATTCTTAATCTTAAACGTCTAACGGTGCATAAATATCTTACATTCTTGGCTTTCTCATGGAAAAAGGCTTAAGCTCTCAGGGTTGGAGCTAATTGGAATAGATAGGTGAGATAAGTAAAGCCTCTAACAGAGGATTTTATTTAAAATATCTTTGGTTAGAATATAATTTTAAATATACTTGATTTAGATAACAATATGTACATTTCACATTGGCTTTCTACTAAATTATTTAAGTTATATCACCAATCATTTTCGTATAGAAAGAATAATAAATTTAAAGTTTGTATGGATTACAGATACATAGTAATAATAAATATTATCTCAAAGTACAGTGTAAATTTTTATCCTGAAAGAAATATGTGAATTAGTTGTATAGTGTTTTGTGAAGAAAACTTTGATGGAATGAAGTTTATATCACAGTTTAAATGTTTCATTGCTTAATATTAAACCTATATGATTATAAAAATAAATAGATTTTGTACATCATTATCTATAATTGGCACTGTGGCCTATTAAGCTTTAGTAACTGACAATATTTAATATTTTGATGTAAACTGTCCCTGGTAGGTGAACTAGGAAGGACCATAATGTCAAAAATGATTTCTCCACAAAGAATCAGGTATGGTCTCATTTCTCAGAAATGCAGTTTTGCCACAATTCCAACTAAGTCAGAGTTCAGACTTGAAATGTGGACTTCTACAACCTAATTAGCTATTGCTTAAAGAACATGCCCAGGATTACACATGAAATTGAAAGTCCTTTATCCTGAATCACATTTTGAAGATTTCAAAGCACTCATTTATTACCATGATGAAACAGTCTAGTTCTAGTCTGTTTGTTTATGAATTGTTTAATTCCTATCATATATATATATATATATAATATGGATATCATGTTAATATATGTGCATATACTATCATGTATGTGTGTGTACATTGTAATTTTATACATATATTATCATATATGTATACTTTTTTTTTTTTTTGGTTTTTCAAAACAGGGTTTTTTTGAGTAGCTTTGCATCTTTCCTGGAACTCACTTGGTAACCCAGGCTGGCCTCGAACTCACAGAAATCCACCTAGCTCTGCCTCCCGAGTATGGTGGTATTATATTTCCCAAGATATTGTGCACCCTAATAAACTTATCTGGGGTCAGAGACAGAACAGCCACTAGATACAAAGACTAGAAAATGGTGGCACTCACACTTTTAATCCTAGCATTCCAGAGACAGAAATCCATGTGTTCAAGGATACAGCCAAGCATGGAGACTCGTGCCTTTAATGCCAGAAAGCAAACCTTTAATCCCAGGGAGTGATGGCAGAAAGCAGAAAGGTATATAAGGCATGAGGACCAGAAACTAGAAGCATTGGCTGGTTAAGCTTTTAGGCTTTGAGTAGCACAATTCAGCTGAGATTCATTTTGGATGAGGACTCAGAAGCATCTAGTCTGAGGAAACAGGATCAGCTGAGGAATTGGCGAGGTGAGGTAGCTATGGCTTGTTCTGCTTCTCTGATCTTCCAGCATTCACCCCAATACCTGGCCTCAGGTTTGATCTTATTAATAAGTATCTTTAAGACTCATGCTACACCCGAGTGCTGGAATAAAAGGCATGCACCACCACCGCCCGGCGTATATGTATACATTACTATGTACACATAGAGATGTATAAATACTGTGTGTGTATTGTGTGTTTGTGTGTGCCAGTGATGTGTGCCATGGTCTGTGGATCAATGGGCAACTCTCAGGAGTTGATGTAATCCTGTTAGCTTCTGTAAATTAAAATAAAACTATTAGACACAATTTAGAAAAGTGCTTTTGTTTTATTTTCAATTATTCACTCCAGTGCTCTTTACTTATGTAGGTCTACATTTCAGAATTATATTATGTCCATTCTTTCACAAATTTCCAGTTAATTTTTCTTACAGGGCTGCTCTAATGAAATGAATTCATGGGAATTTTGTGATAATGTCTGTTTCCTTCTTTTTTTGAAACATAATTGTGAATATACTTATGTCTATATTGTCAGGCTCTCTCTTCCTCTACATGTTCTATACTTTGCTCTGTTTATTCCTATTTTCATAGCTTTCAAGGGAAAGTCAGGTGTAATTTTGTATTTGTTTCCTCTTGGTATGATTTCTCTTTCCTCTTGTTCCTTTCAATACATATTTTTTATATTTAATTTTTTGGAATTTAAATATGTTGTGTCTTAGTGTGGACATTGGACTTATGTTGGCTGTTTCTAACATATTTCTGTTTTCTCTCCTTCAATCTACAGTTTTCTTCAGTGTAATTATTATTTTATTTCAGACATGTATTTTTTCTTCTTCCATTCCTGCTTCCCCTATGTCATTTGTACATTTTATAGGTGCCCCATGGTTCTTGAGTATTTTCTCTTTATATTCACAGTTTCTGTTTGTTCCTGATTTTGGAAGCTCTTTATCATATCAGGACACTCAGAGGTGCTTTTCTCAAAGCATCTGGTGTACCTCTGGAGATACTTTTATTTCAGTTGAAGTTTGCCTTACTCTTGGTACTACATTTCAATTATTTCTCTGCTTTTCCTCCTGTCTTCTTATGTTACCCATCTGTTGCTTCATGTTGCATACTTTTCCCATTAAAACCCACATAACACCAATTATGCACACTTGACTTGGCAAAATAACTATGCCAGCAAAACCTTTCAGCTCTGACTGGTTTTTATTCCTGCTCTATCTGTTCGAACTTATTATTTTGCCTAACAGTATGGTGTTGAGATTTTGATACTTTTTTTAAACTCTTGTTGTTGTCAAAAAGTGAATACAGTATCTTTTCTGGGTAAAAGCAGATGAACAAGTAGTTTTGGAGGTAATGGTAGAATTGTGTGTGCATTTAACACTCTGATATTAAGCCTTATTCAACTAGTCGACCTGCTCCTGGATACCTGGATCTTCACCAATGTTTAATACCTCATAGACCTTTTTTCAAATGTTGCTACGAATATAGTAAACTCAACCTTGACAAGTCCAGTGATTGATTACTATGACTTCCCTGTATAATTCCTTTCTTATCTTTTCATTTATTATTTTAAACATAGAAAGGAATAATAAAAGTATTGGTCACCAATACCTAAAGAGGGTATTACAATAAGAGAAACCTAAGACATTGTAACCTGAAATAAGAAGGTGACCAGTCTTTCACAGAATGGCTACAAGACCTCAAGCATGTCAATAAAAACAAACATGCTAATGCAGAAGGGGGATAAATCACATGGGGAGCCGTCCGTATATAAAGAGCTATAAGCAACTAATAATTGATGAGAAAGGGAGAATTAGCCTCTTTGTGGAAGAGTACCCAAATTCGTTATCCAACACACAGTGGTTAGCCCTGAATCATATGCTTGCAAACAACAGAAGTGGACTCAGGTGGTGGTAGTTCCTTATTTATGCTGAGTTACATGTGGAAATGTGTAATAATAATAATGAAAGAAAAAAGACTATCAGTTTCAGAGGGGGTAGGGGATAGAAGGAGCTGTATGATGGGAACTTGGGAGGGACTGAAGGAAAGAACTGTGAGAAGGAAAGCAATGTGATTATATTTTAACTAAAATATATTAAAGAGCTTCTAAAAATTATAATCTGTCTTTTTTTTAAAGTAAATTTGTATATAAAAACGCAGTTTTATAGACATTGTAGTGTAAATATTTTCCAAGTGTCATTTTAATGAGATAACAGTAGAAACTGTGAGAATACACTCATATTTGTGCAGAACATATTTGTTATGTTTCTCTGAAAAGTCCCTGTGTCCTTGCCATAATAATAACAAATAAGCAAACAAAAAATTCTTTTCTTAAAGATATATAAGCCAGAAATCTGAGATCAGGATACCAGCTTGCTCTGGGAACTTTGTCTTGTAAGTGATTACTTTTTTTTTAATTACTAAAAGGTATTTTTTTTCTTTTTCTTTTTTTTTATTTTATAATTTAATTTAATTTTACATATCAGCCATGGATTCCCCTGTCCTACCTCCTCCCACCCCCCAACCTCCCCCAAACCACCCCCCATTCCCATCTCCTCCAGTACAAAGGACTCCCCTGGGGATTCAGCTCAGCCAGGTAGATTCAGTCCAGGCAGGTCCAGTCCCCTCCTCCCTTCACCCAGGCTGAGCAAAGTGTCCCTGCATAGGCCCCAGGTTCCAAACAACCAGCTCAACAGTCCTAGCTATCGAGGTACTCACTCTGGAGACCAGGCTGGCCTGGAACTCACAGAGATCTTCATGCCTCTGCCACCCAAGTGTTGGGATTAAATTTATGCACATCACCTCTCGGCTCTAAAAGGGAGTCTTATATCATGAGTGTCCATAATTAAAAAAGAAGGAAATGTACTTAGATCTACATAAGAGCCTATCTCTAAGCTGCAAAACGAACATTATTTTATCGGTTTACAAACTTTTTTTTTTCAAAATGAATTAGTTGAAAGGCTTTAAGTTCTTAAATTATTTTTTAATATTTTGAGATTACAATATAATTTTATAATTTTCTCCTTACCATTCCTCCCTTCAAATTCCTCCCACCTACTCAGCCCCTGTTCTCTTTCATATTCAAGGAATTCTTTTTATTGTATTCTCAAATGATTCTTCTTAGGTATATGATGATTGACAAAAAAAAAGAATAATCTCATTCTTTCCTCCTCACCATCCTTAACCTCCTTCTTCTCTCTCAAGAGCATTGACCCTGATAGCTGACACTTTCACCTTTGCTGCCCCCCTTAGCTCTGATTATTTCCAAGTATGCCTGTCTCCTTAAGGTTCAATCCCATCAACTTACTGGTGGTTTGTGAGAGTGAGCTGTGCATCAAACAATGGAACCACATTTCCAGGGAAGTAATGGGCAGGACAAGGCAACAAAAGAGCAGTGGAGGGATTTCTCATCTTTCAACATAGAAGCAAGAATACAGCCTACGTGGAAGAATAAAATTAGTGATAATGGTGTATGTATAGAAATTTATCCACATTAAGTATAGCCTTCACTGTAAAGTTTTATTAAATATTTAAGAATACAATTTGTCCATTAACTTAACTCCACACATATACAAATGTGCAACAGTGCAATTTTAATTTATCCAAAATCAACCACAAGGAACTAGATACACAAGAAGGATTGACCGGTTTGAAGGATCACTATAATGTCAGCCTCAGCAACTGGGCAATGGATCTATCAACAATCCAAGTGTGCTATTGGAAAAAAAAGAGCATTATGAAGTTTAAGTTAATTAAATTCAAACTGAAAACACTAAGAATATGATCAATGATGTTACTTAAATAATGGCTGAGTCTGCACTTACTAAAGATTTATTTCCAAACAAAATTCAATTGGCCAAATAATTATAGTAATCAGAAGTCAATAGGATTTATAGGAAACAAGTTATAAAACTCAAGAAGAGACTAATAAGATTTAGGATAAAGAATATAGAATATCTTTTTATTGAAATTAAGTGGTTAATTCTTTGAATATTTAAATGGAACTGAACAGTGATAGATGATAGAGATAATATAATTCATTTGAAAAAGTCTATAGTACATTCTTTGAAGTAATGTCAGATGATCAATTCATATACTATCACATGACATGAACTCTGTGTGCTACAATTAGATTCCAGGCCTAAGAAATTTGTTAAAGAGTAAAGGCATTCCTCATGAGTCTGATGGTTGTAGTGTAACAGTGGGATATCCTATAGCTACGGGCCTCTTGTGAAGATGTAAAATGGTACATGCCAAAGCAAACCACCCACAGCATGAGTCAGGGAAACCAGAGTGGGTCTCCACACCCTCCTTTAAGGGCACACAGGCACGAAGTTAGATACTCCCACACTGCCCCACATCTTAAAAATCTTCAAGATCACCTTATACCTCTTCCCCAATGCAAAACTTGGTGACATAGACTAAAAAGATGTAGGGTCCTTTGACGGACATTCAGTACTCATTCCATAGCTATTAATAGTTCTGCCTAAAAAGTAAACTGATGGAGATAGTGCATCTAAAAGGATGCATGTACTTGAATGTGAATTTAACCTTAATTCCATTGTAAAACATAGACCCACTATTTCATATTAATAATACGCATGCCCTACACATAAATTTTTACTGCTGAATATGTCACCCTAACATTCCCAGTCTCTTTCTCTCATTATAGTGGTATTGGAGACTATTTTTTATCTCGAGGTAAGCCTGAACTCCAATAATATATTAACATTATAATATTTCAACCTGTAAGCACTAAAATGTCATCTAATGAATTTTGTGGTTAAGTATAATTTGACATATTTTAATCTATTCAATTCATTGCAATGAGTAATTTTGGTACTTCATTTCAACTCTTTAAAAAGTGGATTTTTCATAATGGATGTCTTAAGGAGTTATCTTAGAACATAATTAGAAATTAATATATATTATTCATGGCTTAATCACATGGATTGTAAATTGATGGGGCAATTCTTTGTACCTCGCTATGGGTATAATCACTGATATTTCATTTACACATTGCTTTTATACATCCTGCGTTACATTAAACAGAGAAGAGGAAGAAGTTCAGAGACGAGGGGAGGAGCTCAGAATGGATTTTGAATATTTGTGATATTTAAAGAGATACAGAGGAAACTCAATAAAAAGAGTATCTCTCATGTATTACCCAGGAAATATTTCAGTTTGAAACACAACAGACATTAGGCATCGTCATGTTCATTTTGTTCCTACGCTGCCTCATACCGTATTTAACACATACATACACATATGTTCTTCTCTGTGGATACCTATAATGTTAGAACACAACATACGTGGATGAGAAACATAACTGGTCACTTCTGATTCTATTTTTTTCCAGTTGCTGATTGAAACAGATGCTCTTTCATGAAATTTGAACCCCCTTAATATTACGGTCAAGTGGTGCTTGTAAATTATATGACATGAGGGTATTATGAATCTTCTTATTAATTAAAATTATTTTAATAACCAAAAACAATTTCAATCATTATATTTTATATATTATGATTTCATGGTTACTTGTAAACATTTATGACATTTATTTGAAATACCAAAATGAACAGAGCATATTAATTTACTAAAAATAGAAGTCCATCATCTTTTGTTACTTTTGTATTAAAAAAAATCTCTCAATATACTGTGTTTCATATTCATGACCTTTCAAAAATATTTTAAAATTAAAGGGCCTTCTCCAAATACTTGACATTTTGTCAACATTTTCTGTAATAGTGGTTGTGAAATATCTGTAGCAAATATCTTCTGTTACATCACAACTCCACATAATTATCAGATAATTCATTTAATGGAAGCTGAGATTGTAGGCTGTCTAATGAATATTTCAATCTCCTCTGCAGGCTTATTCAGAGTGGTTTATGCCTATTGGCTTTCAAATATTAAAATATACACTAAAGGGAACATTCTTTAGCTTTTGGCATACCAACTCAAATCATGGGTAATTGGTTAAATGAATTACTACTTTTGACTCATGGAATACAAATAAAATTATTTATTACTGAAAAAAATATTGTTTTCCATCACTAACCAGTATTTAAATGAGTTTAACAATGAACACGCCTTCAAAAATCTGTAGCAACATTTTACATAATTGTGCAAAAATATTTGTCACTATTATATGAAGAGAGTGGCAGTTATAATATATGTACCTAACTATCTACCAGTCTATCTTTTTTTATCTCTGCCAACTTATTTATCAGGGACATGAGTTTTGAACCTGAGACTGAAGCCAGAGCCTTATGATAGCAAAGGACTTTCTCTTTGATAGTGAACTGCACACCTTCCCCAAAAACTATAATAATTTAATATTAGTAATAACAGCTACCAGCACAGTTACTCATATACTGATAATGTTAGCATATTGCATTATTTCAATTAAGCATGGCAATAGACAGCAGGTTTTATTATTGATCCCATACAACAATTGTAAATGCTAGAGTTCAACTTTAATCAAATTTGTATATTTGATACACAAAAACAAATTGCATACAGGAACTCTCCCTTGCCTGTTTTTACTCTATACTTCCTCACAGTCTTTCTTATTCTCTTTTTTCTCCATGGAGAAAGAAAAAATAGATTAAACTACTGCAGATATCATCTTCAGTTTCAAGTCCATTTTATACTAGCATTGTGTTAGATACTCTAATTCCCCAGGAGAACAGTACTGTGAAGCAAATTTAAACGCTAAAAGGCAGGGCAGGTCTCTTACATGAAGGATATATTTAAGTTACATTTTCAGTGAGAGAATTACAGCATTTTGCCTTTATAGATGGTGTTTTCAAATGAATATCCAAAGTCTCAGGCATAGTGTTGCATTTGCCTAAATTATATAGAATTTAAATAAATAATAAATAAATAAATAAATAAATAAATAAATAAATAAATAAGAAAACAGAGCAAGTATGAGCTAGCATTCACCTACATAGAGCTTCCACTGTCTGAGAATTACTTTACTTGAATTTGTGGAGTCCCATTTATCCTAATTCTCTCACATTCTAAAATAAATAACTATAGATAAATATAGAAAATTTTAACTGCTGTGAGTCAACAACTAATACATTCTCAAAATAGCTATATTTAATATTCACAATGGTCTGTAAGTGGAACTCACAAATATATTTGTTTGGAAATAACTGAATATTTGAATTTTTCTTTTTTTTTGGTTTTTCGAGACGGGGTTTCTCTGTGTAGCTTTGCTCCTTTCCTGGAACTCACTTGGTAGCCCAGGCTGGCCTCGAACTCACAGACATCTGCCTGCCTCTGCCTCCCAATACTGGGGTTAAAGGCTAGGCTCACATCCAAAAATATAAGAATATTTGAATTTTTAAAAACATAAATCAATTTCTGTTCATGATAAGGTCAATAATTAAAATGAAATCTTACATGGTTGTATGTGCTCAATGACTATTTCAACACTCTGTTGATTGGAACATATGCTACATAGATTAAAACCTAAGTTTCCATGTACAGAATGGAAATGGGAACAAAAGTCTCATCAACCTCTGCCAAAAACAAAGGGTGAAAGAGTTGTATGTCGGCCAGCTGTGCCGAGTAGAGAAAGGACACTGAGTCAGGAAACTGCTGTGAGAGACGGCTTGTCATAGACCAACGATTACCTGACAGGAAGCTTTGGCCCTCCATAGAACATTTGGCAATAAGTAAAGTCATGTTTTTAATCTGAAAAGTCTATGAGAGTATTCACTTATTTGACACTCACATCTAGCAGATAAAAAGAAAAAGTGGGTGTACAAAATAGCTCATCATGCATAGCACAGTTCCAAACAACAAAGAATTACCTCATACAAACTGAAAATTGTCTCAAAAGAGAGTGCGGAGCAGATGCTGTAGTCTGTATTTCTATGAAGATGTATTCCTTAGATATAATTTTACAACAAAAACATTTAAAAGAAATAGGATAAAAACGTTCTTTACGGACTTCCCTTCTGGACCAGAGGTGAGTGCCTGGGTCCAGCCCAGACCCCATCCCTGGGCACCAGCCACTCCGGGAGGACCTGCCCAACTTGGCACCAGGTTCTGGCCACCGGGCAGCTCCCCTTCTAGCCCCACCAGGAGGGATCCCCTTCCCCTGCAGTCTCCGCGCCCTGCCCCCACACCCATCTGCCCGAGACCCCACCCACTTCCTGAGACATAGAGACCGGCCCCCAGCTCCCAGCCTGCCCCCGACTTCCCTTCTGGACCAGAGGTGAGTACCCGGGTCCAACCCGGACCCCATCCCTGGGCACCAGCCACTCCGGGGAGGCCTGCCCAGCTTGGCGCTGGGTTCTGGCCACCGGGCAGCTCCCCTTCTAGCCCCACTGGGAGGGATCCCCTTTTCCAAGCCCCCCGGCAGCCCCTGCAGTCTCCGAGCCCTGCCCCCACGGCCATCTGCCCGAGATCCCAGCCACTTCCTGAGACTTAGAGACCGGCCCCCAGCTCCCAGCCTGCCCCCGACTTCCCTTCCGGACCAGAGGTGAGTGCCTGGGTCCAGCCCGGACCCCATCCCTGGGCACCAGCCACTCCGGGAGGACCTGCCCAACTTGGCACCAGGTTCTGCCCACCGGACAGCTCCCCTTCTAGCCCCACCGGGAGGGATTCCCTTTTCCGCCCCCCCCCCCCGGAAGCCCCTGCAATCTCCGCGCCCTGCTCCCACGCCCATCTGCCCAAGACCCCAGCCACTTCCTGAGACTTAGAGACCGGCCCCCAGCTCCCAGCCTGTCCCCGACTGCCATTCTGGACCAGAGCCTGCCCCTGACTTCCCTTCTGGACCAAAGAGTTGGACAAGAGAACTCCCTTTTGGACAAGAGAGAGAGTCTTCCTGAATCTGTCAGCTCTTTGTGAAACAAGTACACTGATAAGACCAAGAAGGAACCACAAGGAGATGGGCAGACGTCAAGGCAGAAGTACATACAGCAAAATGAAGAGCAATACAGCATCACCAGAACCTAGCTCGCCTCCAATATCTAGACCTGAACACCAAAAATTGGAAGAAGCAGAAGAAAGTAGCCTTATGAGTAACTTCATGAAGAAGGTAAAGGCTTGTGTAGAGGAAAAGACAAGAAAATTGGAAGAACGCTGTAAACAACTAGAGGAAAGGGCAAACAAATTAGAAGAAAACAATAAAGCCCTGCAAGAAAACAATAAAGTCCTAGAAGAAAACATTAAAGTCCTGGAAGAAAACAATAAAGCACTGAAAGAAAATCATGAAAAAGCAATGAAACAAACAAAGGAAACAGTCCAAGAACTGAAAAGGGAAATTGAAAAAATAAAAAAGACACAAACAGAGGGAATGCTGGAAATAGAAAACCTGAGTAAAAGATCAGGAACTTCGGATGCAAGTATAACCAACAGAATGCAAGAGATGGAAGAGAGGATTTCTGGCATTGAAGATACAGTAGAAGAAATAGTTCCATCAGTCGAAGGAAACACTAAAGCCAACAAAGTCATGAACCAAAATGTCCAAGAAATCTGGGAAACCATAAAAAGACCAAACCTACGAATTATAGGGATAGAAGAAGGTGAAGAATACCAACTCAAAGGCACAGAAAATATATTCAACAAAATTATAGAAGAAAACTTTCCCAATTTAAAGAAGGAAATGCCTATGAAGATACAAGAAGCCTATAGAACACCAAACAGACTAGACCCCCCAAAAAAGTCCCCTCGACACATAATAATTAAACAACTAAATGTACAGAATAAAGAAAGAATATTAAGAGCAGCCAAGGAAAAAGGCCAAGTGACCTATAAAGGTAAACCCATCAGAATAACACCCGATTTCTCAATGGAGACTTTGAAAGCCAGAAGGACCTGGACAGATGTAATGCAGACACTAAGAGACCATGGATGTCAGCCCAGACTAATATACCCAGCAAAACTTTCAATCATCATAGACGGAAGGAACAAGACATTCGAAGACAAAGCCAGATTTAAACAATACCTATCCACAAACCCAGCCCTACAGAAAGCACTAGAAGGAAAATTCCAACCGAGGGAAGTCAGATACACACTCGAAAACACAGGCAATAGACAAAGCCACAACAGTAAACCCCAAAGAAGGGAAGTACACACACACTACCACCAAAAATAACAGGGATGAAGAATCACTGGTCATTAATATCCCTTAATATCAACGGACTTAATTCACCTATAAAAAGACGTAGACTTACAGAATGGATACGAAAGCAGAACCCAACTTTCTGCTGCATACAAGAAACACATCTCAAATTCAAAGACAGACACTACCTAAGAATAAAAGGCTGGGGAAAGACTTTCCAATCAAATGGTCTTAAGAAACAAGCAGGGGTAGCCATCCTGATATCCAACAAAATAGACTTCAAGCTAAAATCAATCAAAAGAGATCAAGAAGGACATTACATACTCATCACAGGAAAGATCCACCAAGATGAAGTTTCAATTCTGAACATTTATGCCCCAAACACAAGGGCACCCACATATGTAAAAGAAACATTACTAAAGCTTAAACCACATATAAAACCCCACACATTAATAGTGGGAGATCTCAACACCCCACTTTCTCCACTGGACAGATCTCCCAAATGGAAACTTAACAGAGAAATAAAGGACTTATCTGATGTCATGACCCAATTGGACCTAATAGATATCTACAGAACATTCCATCCTAACAAGAAAGAATATACATTCTTCTCAGCACCCCATGGAACTTTCTCTAAAATCGACCACATACTTGGCCACAAAGCAAATCTCAACAGATACAAAACAATTAGAGTAACCTCCTGTGTTCTATCAGACCACCATGGTTGAAAGTTAGATTTCAACAACAACAAAAACTACAGAAAACCTACAATCTCATGGAAACTGAATAATGCTCAACTGAATCACCAATGGGTTAAGGAAGAAATAAAGAAAGAAATTAAAGACTTCCTAGAGATCAATGAAAATGAAGACACCACATACCCAAACTTATGGGACACTATGAAAGCAGTGCTAAGAAGGAAATTCATAGCACTAAATGCCCACATAAAGAAGTTGGAGAAATCTCACACTAGTGACTTAACAGCACACCTGAAAGCTCTAGAACAAGAAGAAGCAAAGTCTCCCAGGAAGAATAGACGCCAGGAAATTATCAAAGTGAGAGGTGAAATAAATAAATTAGAAACTAAGAGAATAATACAAAAAATTAATGAAACAAAGAGTTGGTTCTTTGAGAAAATCAACAAGATAGACAAGCCCTTATCCAAACTAACCAAAAGACAGAGAGAGAGAATCCAAATCAACAAAATCAGAAATGAAAATGGGGACATAACAACAGACATTGAGGAAATCCAGAGAATTATAAGGTCATATTTCGAAAACCTCTACACCACAAAACTGGAAAACCTAAAAGAAATGGACATTTTTCTGGATAAGTACCACATACCTAAATTAAATCAAGACCAGATAAACTATTTAAATAGCCCAATAACCCCTAAGGAAATAGAAACAGTTATTAAAAGTCTCCCAACCAAAAAAAGCCCAGGACCAGATGGTTTCAGCGCAGAATTCTACCAGATCTTCAAAGAAGAGTTAATTCCAATACTCTCCAAATTGTTCCACATAATAGAAACAGAAGGAACATTACCAAACTCCTTCTATGAGGCTACAATTACACTGATTCCTAAACCAAACAAGGATACAACAAAGAAAGAGAACTACAGACCGATCTCCCTCATGAACATTGATGCAAAAATACTCAATAAAATATTGGCAAACAGACTCCAAGAACACATCAGAACAATTATCCACCATGATCAAGTAGGCTTCATCCCAGGGATGCAAGGGTGGTTCAACATACGAAAGTCCATCAATGTAATACACCATATAAACAAACTCAAAGAAAAAAACCACATGATCATCTCACTAGATGCAGAAAAGGCATTTGACAAAATCCAACACCCCTTCATGATAAAAGTCTTGGAGCGATCAGGAATACGGGGAACATACCTAAACATAATAAAGGCAATATATAGCAAACCAACAGCCAACATCAAATTAAATGGAGAGAAACTCAAAGCAATTCCACTCAAATCAGGAACGAGGCAAGGCTGTCCACTCTCCCCATACTTATTCAATATAGTACTTGAAGTTCTAGCCAGAGCAATAAGACAACATAAGGATATTAAGGGGATACAAATTGGAAAGGAAGAAGTCAAGCTTTCCCTATTTGCAGATGACATGATAGTATACTTGAGTGACCCCAAAGATTCAACCAAGGAACTGATACAACTTATAAACACCTTCAGCAACTTAGCAGGATACAAGATCAACTCAAAAAAATCAGTAGCCCTCCTATATACAATGGACAAAGAAGCTGAGAAGACAATTATAGACACATCACCATTTACAATAGCCAAAAATGACATAAAATACCTTGGGGTAACACTAACCAAGCAAGTGAAGGACCTATATGACAAGAACTTTAAGTCCCTGAAAAAAGAAATTGAAGAAGATGTCAGAAAATGGAAAGATCTCCCATGCTCATGGATAGGCAGGGTTAACATAGTAAAAATGGCAATCTTACCAAAAGCAATCTACAGATTCAATGCAATCCCCATCAAAATACCAACACAATTCTTCACAGACCTGGAAAGAATAATACTCAACTTCATATGGAAAAACAAAAAACCCAGGATAGCTAAAAGAAACCTGTATAATAAAACAACTTCTGGAGGCATCACAATCCCTGACTTCAAGCTCTACTATAGAGCTACAGTAATAAAAACAGCTTGGTATTGGCATAAAAACCGACATGTGGACCAATGGAATCGAATTGAAGACCCTGACATTAACCCACACACCTATGGACATATAATTTTTGACAAAGAAGCCAAAAGTGTACAATGGAAAAAAGAAAGCATCTTCAACAAATGGTGCTGGCATAACTGGATATCAACGTGTAGAAGGCTGCAAATAGATCCATATCTGTCACCGTGCAGAAAACTTAAGTCCAAGTGGATAAAAGACCTCAACATAAATCCAGCTACTCTGAACCTGCTAGAAGAAAAAGTAGGAAATAGTCTTGAACGCCTTGGCATAGGAGATCACTTCCTAAATATAACACCAGTAGCGCAGACACTGAGACAAACAATCAATCAATGGGACCTCTTGAAACTGAGAAGCTTTTGTAGAGCAAAGGATACGGTCAACAAGGCAAAGCGACAGCCTACAGAATGGGAAAAGATCTTCACCAACCCCACAGGTGACAGAGGACTGATATCCAGAATATATAAGGAACTCAAGAAATTAGACATCAAAACAACCAACAGTCCAATTGAGAAATGGGCTTTAGAACTAAACAGAGAATTCTCAACAGAGGAAACCCAAATGGCTGAAAGACATTTAAGAAATTGCTCAAGATCCCTAATCATCAGGGAAATGCAAATCAAAACAACTCTGAGATACCACCTTACGCCTGTCAGAGTGGCTAAGATCCAAAACACTGAAGACACTTTATGCTGGAGAGGATGTGGAACTAGGGGAACTCTCCTCCACTGCTGGTGGGAATGCAAGCTTGTACAACCACTTTGGAAATCAATATGGCACTTTCTTAGAAAATTGGGTATCAATCTCCCCCAAGATCCAGCTATACCACTTTTGGGCATATACCCAAGAAATGCTCAATCATACCACAAGAGCACTTGCTCAGCTATGTTCATATCAGCATTGTTTGTAATAGCCAAAACCTGGAAACAACCTAGATGCCCTTCGACTGAAGAATGGATAAATAAATTGTGGCACATATACACAATGGAATACTACTCAGCAGAGAAAAACAATGACATCATACGGTTTGCAGACAAATGGATCGATCTAGAAAAAATCATCCTGAGTGAGGTGACCCAGACTCAGAAAGACAAATATGGTATGTACTCACTCATAGGAAGATGCTAGATGTGGAACAAGGATGACTGGACTGCTACTCACATCACCAGTGAGGCTACCTGGAAAACGAGACCCAAAAAAAAAAAAAAAAAAAAAAAACACGGAGAAATGGATGAGATCTACATGAACAACCTGGTCATGAGTGGGAACAATGAAGGGCAACGGTCGAGGGAAAGAGAGTGGGAGATCCTAGCTGGATCAAGAAAAGAGAGGGAGAACAAGAAATAGGAGACCATGTTAAATGAAGACCACATGAGAAGGGGAGGAAGCAGAGAGCTAGGGAGGCCCACGGAGATCCACAAAGATACCCCCACAAAAAACTGCTGGCAATGGTCGAGAGACGGCAGGAACTGACCTACTCTGGTGATGGGATGGCCAGACACCCTGTTAGTTGTGCCATAAACCCCATCCAAGGAAGGTCTGAGGAATCTGGATGCAGACATCCACGGCTGGGCCCCTGGTGGAGCACTGGGATTCTAATTAGTGAGAAAGAAGAGGGCTTATATGAGCGAGAATTGTTGAAGCCAAGGTTGGATAAAGCACAGGGACAAATAACCAAATGAATGGAAGCACAGGATCTTTGAACCAAGGGCTGAGGGGCCCCCAACTGGATCAGGCCCCCTGAACGGGTGAGACAGTCATTTGGCTTGATCTGTTTGGGAGGCAGCTGTGTGTTGGTGCCGGGTCCTGGGCTCGTTGCATGAGTTGGCTGTTTGAATCCTGGGACCTATGCAGGGACGCTTGGCTCGGTCTGGGAGGGGGGGACTGGACCTGGCTGGACTGAGTCTACCAGGTCGATCCCGGTCCTCGGGGGAGACCTTGATCTGGAGGAGGTGGGAATGGGGGGTGGGGTGGGGGGAGGGGGAAGGTGGCGAGAGTGGGAGAACAGGGGACTCTGTGGCTATTATGTTGAACTAAATGATGTTGTAAAATAAATTTACAAAAAAAAAAGAAAGAAAGAAAATGAAACTCAAAAAAAAAAAAAAAAGAGCAGCATATGCTCTTAAATCACTAACCCTAAGCCATTCAATGACAGCCCTGTCCATTGGTAAGATTGGGATGTTGAAGTCTCCCCCTACTAGTGTGTGGGAATTGACGTGTTATTTAAGCTTCAGTAATGTTCCCTTTATATATGTGGTTGCCCTTGTATTTGGGGCATATGTGTTCAAAATTGAGATTTCATCTTGGTGGATTTTTCCTGTAATGAACATGTAATGTTCTTCCTGATCTCTTTTAACTGATTTTAGTTTGACATTTATTTTATTAGATATTAGATTAATTACACTAACTTGCTTTTTAAATCCATTTTATTGGAAAGCCATTTCCTAGCCTTTTACTCTCAGGTAGTGTCTGTCTTTGAAGTTGAGGTGTGTTTCTTGCATGCAACAGAAGGATAGATCCTGTTTTCATATCCATTCTGTTAGCCTGTGTCTTTTTATAAGGGAATTGAGTTCATTGATATCAAAGAATATTAATGACCACTGATTGTTAATTCCCGTTATCTTTTGGTGATACTTTATGTCTATTTACCTTCTTTGGGTTTGGCTGCTGTGGGGTTACCTGTGTTTTCTATTACCTGTGTTTTCATTGGTGCAACTAATTTCCTTAGGTTGGAGTTTTCTTAATGTGAATTTTCTAAGTGGAATACATTCAAAATGATATTGGTTCATTTATTTCATGGAAATATTGTAGGCATTACACACTTAACATTTTTTAATTCATTAAATAATTTTACATATCGACAAGGAACAGAATTTGGGAGGTAAACAAAGTTAGGATTGCCTCAGAAATAAAGACATCAAGTTAGATCAACTATTTGGGTGAAACAAAAATGATTATTCTGAGAAAACCACTTTATCATACTGATCACTCCAATTCTTAGCACTTAGGCCAAAAAAAGAAAGGTAACTATTGTTGGGACAATTCATACACAAAGCTCTCAGAGTCCCCTGGATCAGTGTGTACCTTATTTTCCTCTGTATCTTGGCTTTGTGGGAAAGTGAAGGGATTATTTTCAGCCTTCCCAATATAAATAGATCATTCATCATGAAGTTAAAAGTTGAAACGTTATCAAGAGAGCCGATAAGTGACAGTCCAGTTAAGCTGTGATCTTCACAAGGAAGCACAGCCACCAGTGTTGCCAAGGACTGGCCTTCCTTGCTTTGAGTCCATAGCATACTGTAGTTTTCCTGACCAAAAATTTCCAACTTGGAAAAATACAATCTGGAAAAAAAATTGCTTTCCCTCTTTGTTATGGTTGAAAGATTTTTCAAAATTAATATTGTATAACTTATAGCAAGTTTATAAAATTTTGCAGCAATGACAGCAATGATTGAGGAAATATTACTAATATCAAGTTAGAAGCATTGACTTCTCTTCGATACAACAGCAGTAACAAAATGAATTCAAGGGCACTAAGTTCAACTTTTTAATGAAATAAATTCAGAAATTAATTATTTTATTTCACTATCCTGTAGGTAACAGCACAACATATATTTTATAAGGCATCATAAATCTGTAATTAAAAAACAAATATGAAAACTAAAGGAATAATTGTCACATGGAGGTGCAGCACAAAAGAGATGACGAGGAAAATCAATACTAGATGCCAAATATGAGAAAGCGGTAAATATAAGCATATTTGAGAAATAGAATGAAATTATGTATGGGAACAAATACATTTTCATGGAAATTCCTTTTAAATATTTCAAAAACTAAAATAGAAATTTTACCTAGAGATGATGATTTCCATTATAAACAATTAAAAACCGAAAACCACATTGAGCTGTCATCAGTTAAGAAGAAATACTAACTATCTAGGAGGAGAGAATTCATTATGTCATATGCCATTCAACGTGCTAGAAAAGACAAGATTCAAGTCTTGATTATAAGACAATTTAGTCTGTTTAAAAGTATTTTCTTCAGGTTTCCCCATCATGATCTTCTGGGAACTCACAAAATTTAGACCAACACCTGTGGAGCCTCCAGACTGGACTAGGCCCTCTGCAAAGGGAGGCAATCTTGTAGTTTGATCTGCTTAAAGGGCCCCCTGGAGGTAGAATCAGAATCCATTCCTAGTGCATGAGCAGGCTTTTTGGAGCCCAGTAACTAAGGTGGGACACCTCACACATTGTTGAGGCAGGGAGGAGGGGCTTGGACCTGTCTCTACTGAATATACCAGGCTCTGCTGACACCCCATGGGAGTCCTTGGGAGGCAATGGGGGTGAGAGGAGAAAGAGGGGGATCTGTAATTGGTGTGTAAAATTAATAAAGACATTTCTTAATAAAAATATATTTTCTTCATGTAGTTGAGAAGATAGCTCTCAGAAACATTCCAAACTTATTATCCTTGTTGCAAATATATAAAAGAAAATATAGAAAGCTTTAACTGCTATTATTTAAGGAATTAAGTACCATTTCCATCGCTTTAGACCATTTTATACTATGTAGAGAGAGTATGTATTTAGAATATGTAAATAGAATTCTCATTTTGGAAAACATTCTTCCTTGAAATTCAGTTGAACATTACCAATTTTCAAATGACTATATCTTATCTTTAAATGAATATGCTTTTGGTAAGTTGTTTATCAAAATTGAGAAGATCACTACTTTTTTAATTATTTAAAAATTAATACTGGCATCCCAAGTTGGGGCAGGACCAAGCACCTCTCCCTGGATCAAGGCTTAGCAAGACTTCCCACCATGAGGAATGGGCTCTAAAAAGCCAGTTTATGTACCTGGGATAAGTCCTGGTCCCTCTGTCAGGGGTCCCACAGACAGATCAAGCCACACAACTGTCACCCACATTCAGAGGATGTAGTTCGGTCCCATGCAGGTTCCCCAGCTGTCAATCCAGAGTCCTTGAGCTCCCAGTAACTATGAGGAGTGGATGGAGGATGTGGAGGGAGTCTGGGGGAATGGGAGAAGGGGAGGGAGAAGGAACTGGGGTATGTATGTAAAATAACAAAGAATTTTTAGATAAAATAAAATGTAAAAAAAAAAAAAACGTTCTTTACAATGACTTTTCTTTTTGAATCTTTCAGATTTGTTTTTTAATTTTTTTTGATTGGTTGTTGATTTTTTTTTTTTTTTTGATACAAGTCTCATGACACTCAGGATGTCCTCAGCTCAATATGCAGTTGAGGCTGGCCTTGAACTTCTGTTGCTCCTGTCTCAGCCTCTGGGATGCTAGGATTGTGGGTATGTGCCACTATGGCCAATATTAAATTATTTCTTTTTTACTATTATTATTATTATGAAAGCTAGGCCTTAGCAAAGGTTTTTTTCCCAACTAGCTTTTTTTTTTTATTTTTATTCATTTTTACATACCAACCGCAGATCCCTCCTCCTGCTACCCCACTCTCAGTTAGGCTCCCCACCCTACCCACTCCTCATCCCCTCCTCCAAAATGGTAAGTTCTCCCACTCCTGGACAGCAAAGCCTGGTACTTTCAGGAGAGGAAGAAACCAGCCCCTCCCCACTGCCTCAAGGGTGAGCAAGGTGTCTGATCATAGGTAGTGGGATCCAGGAAGCCAGCACTTACACCAGGGATAGATCCTGATCACACTGCCAGGGTCCCTCAAACAGAACCAACTACACAACTGTCTACCATATGCAGAGCAACTAGTCTGATCCCATACATGTTCCACAGCTGCTGGTCTAAAATTTGTGAGTTCCTATGAACTTGGTGCTGTTATCTCTCATATAATGCCTCCTCCCACTCTTTGACTGGACTCCCAGAGCTGGCCTGGTGCTTGGTTGAGGAGCTCTGCATCTGCTTCCACCAAAACAACTTCAAATCAAAATGACTCTGAGACACTATCTTATACCTGTCGGAATGTCTAGGATCAAAAACACTGACAGCTTATGCTGAAGAGGATGCAGAACAAGGGAAACACTCCTCCACTGTTCGTGGGAGTACAAACTTGTACAGCCACTCTGGAAATCTGTGTGACAACTTCTCAGAAATTTGGGAATCAATCTACTTCAAGACCCATTGTTATCACCCTTGGGCATATACCCAAGGGAAGCTCAATCATACCATAAGGATACATGCTCAACTATGTTCATAGCAACATTATTCGTAATAGTCAGAATCTGGAAACAACCTAGATGCCGCTCATCCAAAGAATGGATAAAGGAAATGTGGTACATATACACAATTGAGGATTTACTCAGCTATAAAAAAAACAATGACATCATGAAATTTGCAGGCAAATGGATCAAACTGGAAAAAAATCATCCTGAGTGAGGTAACCCAGACTCAGAAAGACAAACACAGTATGTACTCACTCATAAGTGGATATTAGATGTAAAGCAAAGGATAATCAGGCTACAACCCACAGCTCCAGAGATGCTAGGAAACAAGGAGGACCCTAAGATGGACACATGGATCACCTTGGGAAGGGGAAACAGAAGAGATCTCCATGAGTAAACTGGGAATGAGGAGGGCAATGGATGGGAACATGAGGGAAGGAGATGGTCGAGCTGGAGGAGGGAAGGTGTAGGAAAGCAATGAAAGAGATATCTTGATGAGAGAGACATTATTGGGTAAGGGAGAAATCTGGTGCTCTGGAAATTCCCAGGAATCCACAAGGATGACCCCAGATTATACTACTAGCAATAGCGGTGCGGGTGCCTGAACTGGTCTACTCAGGTAATCAGATTAAATTATTTCTTAAAAACTGAATGATACTCATGTCTTTTAAATACAAATACATACAAAAATAGCACCCCTATTTTTATATTAAGAATGAACAATATATATGTATTCGCTAGGAATATATATTATATATGAAGAAATTACATTTATATAATTTTTATATAGATAACATATATATATATATAAAATTTGTCTCTATTTGTTCTCAAAATATACAGTTTTGTAATTTTCAATAAAATTCTAGTTTAATCAAGATATATTTATTCCTTCTGTTGATAATTCTGATATGATATTTTTCATGATAGAAATACGGTATATCTCTATGCATTTTCTTAAGTACTAAAATTTTTGAATAGTTTTAGTTTTATCTTAAAGAGGAAAAATGGGGTCTAATTTTTCAGTAATTATGTAAGATAAAGCCTTACTTTCAATATTCAAGAACACCAAATGAAATGTCAGAGAGAAGGAAGGATTTGTAAAAGTACAAGAGACACTTTACCATTCCATTGTTTGCCAAGGGTAGAGGTCTTTTGAATGGCTGGTATTAATCAGTTCATCTTTACAAAAGGACAATCACTTGTTTTAACAACTGAACAAAAGAAATAATCAGCACTTCTCATTTTCAAATATGAATGGCTAAAAGACTATGTAATGCTTCCTTCGGTAATCCTACTGGCAAAATCCTTACTTAAAAATTTTAAGTTGACAAAATTAAAAACATGACTTTAATCAATTCCACATGAAATATTTATAATGTCAGGACAATTCTCTTCATGCACAAAATTACTATGATAAAAATGAATGTCAAGAAAAAATATATAATATATTAAGTATCATTTCGGTGAGAGTTGTTACTTTCTTGGAAGCAGAAAATTTACAACAGAAGAAACATTCTTAACATTTTTTGAGAATATTGATATCTGAAAATTGTGTATATTTACATGATGGCATATCTCAGTGATGAATGAGAAACTACTTCAGTAAAGGAGCATTTTAAAAAACTAAAGTGCATGATCATCTTATTCTAACTCCTGTCTGAAAAGAAATTCTGTGGGATGGTCTGTATGTCAAATTGCTCTGATTGGTCAATAAATAAAACACTGATTGGCCAGTAGCCATGTAGGAAGCATAGGCGGGACTAACAGAGAAGAGAATTGAGAGAACAGGGAAGCGGGGACACGAAACTGCCTGCTGTCGCCATGACAAGCAGCATGTGAAGATTCCCTTAAGCCATGAACCACGTGGCAAGGTATAGATTTATAGAAATGGATTAATTTAAGATGTAAAAACTAGATAGCTAGAAGCCTGAGACATTAGGCCAAACAGTTTAAACAATATAAGTCTCTGTGTTTACTTGGTTGGGTCTGAGCAGCTGTGGGACTGGCAGGTGACAGAGATTTGTCCTGACTGTAGGCCAGGCAGGAAAACTCTAGCTACAAAGAAACAACAAATTTTTAGTTTGTTAGTTCTTGATACATGGTAACAAATTTAATAACCACTCAATATGAATTTTTCTCATTTAAAAATATTCTTTTAGAAAATAAATCATGATTTAATTAAAAATTAGTGTTCTGCTGCATAGGTATGATTTGATAAGTTTCCAGGTCCTGTTTCAAAAGTTCCAGTGTTTCTTGAATCTTCAGGAAGGTTTAAATTTGAAAGGCCTAGTAGAGTGGGCATTTGGCTGTATTACAATCTCAATCCCACTCTAATCAAAATAGCTTTTATTAGAATTACACATACTGACTTCTGAAGAATATGTTGGCTGAACAGACAAGTTTGAGAACAAGGACAAAAAGGTAGAAAATTAGAATTACTGTAATCTATGCCCTGCTGTGATAATGTTCTATTAGTGATTTTAAATAAAAATGAATGCTAAAATTAAAATACTATTCAGTAAGTTAAGTTTTTCATAATTACAGATGAAAACATTAGAAATGTCATAAACAATATAGTCACAGAAGCATTAAGGGACATTTAGCATAGAACCTACTTGCCTTTTTTCACTGTGGTTTTCAAAATTATGTATAAAATAGGCTTTATTGGAAATGTAGTACACTCGAATACCAAAAACTTAAAATGTGAAGAAGTAAATGCATAGAAGATTGTACTAATTATCTCCACTAGATAGGAACTGAATTTAGAAAATTAGTATAAATTTGACAGAAAATCATTTACTATTAGAAGAATCCTTGACAATAAAAGATGAACCACTGAAAATTTTTACTATAGATACACTTAAAGCTAGATTGATTCTAATTCTAATTTCCAATTTTTCCTTAAGTAGCATAGGCATATTTATTTACAATTATATATATATATATATATATATATATATATATATATATATATATATATATATAAAACCTACCTTGGTCTTTTCTATTTTCTCTAAAAGTTCACAATGGATATTACTGAATTCTAAACACATACTTTTACTTTCTAAAGTATAAAATGAAAATATGTGAAATTTGAGTAGCAAATACTGAACATTACAGAAGGGGAAGACGCTCTGATGAGGGCTAGTCAGAGACCACATTGGATACAATACAGTAGTCATTCTGAATGCTATGTTCTGCGCTGTTGTAATCGGCCACCTAAGCACCAAAACTGTGGGCTAAATTTACCTCTCAATAGACATTCCGACAGAGTACACAGATCCAAAAATGATTGTTCTAAAGGTTCACAATGAATAACTTTCTATTGAATGACACCTTTGGTACTATGAGTTACAAAGTAGACTCTAAAATGGTTTCTATAAAATTTCATTCAAATGTTAAATTGTAATATTTTAGAGTTACACATCCAATTATGTTGTAAGATACTTGATTGTGTAAGTTTTTCCAAACAAATAGCTCATTATATTTGCTGTCTAACTAATTATGACATGCAACGAGAATCTCAAGTTTTGAAATTTCTCATCTTTCACGATTATAGCTAAGGAAAGCAGACTGATGACTTAATTATTTTGGTTTGAAGCACGAGTCATTCAGGAATTGGTGCCTTGCCAATTGTTTACTTATCACTGGGGACAGGGTTGGTAAAAACAGTGTTAAAAATCACTGTTAAAATAACATTTAGGAAAACAATTTTTGGTAATGATTAAATTCTGAAGTCTCTAATCCAAAGTGGAATTAAAGGCATAAAACTAGATGCTGAAATTTTCTGCAAGGTATCAACTGATGTCCACTGAAGAATCTTGCTTGGTGCAGATCTTGTCTATTGTCTTATCACCATGGCATACCTTCTACCCACTCACTTAACAATTTTACTGACATTTTTCTCCCACAAACCATTAATCATAGTGTGACAAATAGCATAAAATCCACACAACTAACATAAGAAAGAGTTGTCATTTAGCCCTTAGGGATACCTCCAGATTGAGCCTACCATTTGTGAGCATCTGCCAACCCTCTCAAGGTTGTGTGTGGGGAATATCTTTTTTTTTCTTTTTTGTCTCTAAAGATGTACCAAATTTACAAAATCACACTTACCTGTCTAGTTCATTGTGGATTTCTTCTAAACTATTTTTGAAGCTTCCCTTCTGTCCACATTGTGTCTTGACATTTAAATGTATGCCTGTCTTGAAAAACCAAAAAAAAAAGTATGATTAGACACAGTATTGGTCCTAAACAAATCAATTTACTATAAGATAATTCTACTTAGTTCATAAAAGAATATTCCTAGAGTTTTGACAGGGCAAGAGCCCCTCTGATATGATCAGGAAACTACATTGACTCATTGTATGAAAAGTTATGAAATGTGATGTGTGATTACCTAACAGATTTAGTAACCCCAAATCTAATAAACTACAAACAACATCAAAATATTATTGAGAGTTTTTTGTGCTTTATGAAACAGGAAGTTGCTAAGTAGCCACAACTAGTTTGGAATTAATTTTGTTCACCTGGTTAGTCACATACTTGTAGTGATCATCCTACCTCTGAATCATATGAGCTGATATTATGAGTGTGTGCCAACACCCACCTTGAGGAAGGACTTTATAAACTATGATTTATTAATCCTGATTATACATTGTTTTATTTTTAAGTGAGAAAACAGGATCTTGGTTGCAAAGAGTGTATATTTGTATGCTAAAAATGTCTAAACTAACTTTTGTTTGAACATGTAGACCTACTACCTTATGCAGTCATCATTTATAAAGGTTGCTACTTTTCTTACATTATGTCAAGTTCATTTTATCCCATGTCATACTAATTAGATGACTAGTAATGTCCTAAAAGTCATTTAGAACAGATTTTTTTTGTTGCCCCGGCCTTGTGACCTTCCAGAAGAATTCATTCAACTGAATACACCTGCAGTGAAACTATTACCTATGAGTCTATGTCTTAAACAAGGATCCCTAGGCACAATATACTCTTCTTCAAACCGGACCTGGGAGTTGTTGTTTGTCCTTTACTCTTTTGCTATTTGGCAGGGGGCTGCCACCTAGCTCCCAAGTAAATCACACATGGAGGTTTATTCTTGCTTATAAGAGCCTGGCCTTCGTTTGGTTTAGTTTCTTGCCAGCTTTTCTTAACTTAACCTGACCGTTCTTTGCTTCTGGTTTTCTTGTTCTCTTAATTCTGTAAACTTTACTCTTACTCTGTGGCTTGCTGTGTAGCTGGATGGCTGGCCCCAGGAATCCTCCTCCTTTTCTGTCTCCTAGATATCTCTTCTTCCCAGATTTCTCCTATATATTCTCTCTGCCTGCTAGCCCTGACTATCCTTTCTCCTGCCTTGCTATTGGCCTTTCAGAGCTTTATCAAACCATCGGGTGTTTTAGACAAGCTCTGTAACAGAGCTTCACAAAGTTAAACAAATGCATCATAAACAAAAGTAACACAACTTAAAATAATATTCTACTACACCTGGAGTTGCTAAGCCCTGTCCCATAGAGCATATTGGCCACAGTGATGTTTTTATTCTTCATCTATGTCCTTCTCGTGCTTTAATCTTTTCTCGTTTTATATCTTAGCCACTTGCTTATATGCTGTCACACTTTTTATTTTTCCATTACTACCTTTCAATCCCATTTCTGAATTTCAATTTCTAAGTTCCTTCTTCTAACATACCCTAATCCATACACACAAAATATTTGTGGGAACCGTTAAGATGGAAATAGCTGCTTTTTTAATTTGTTTGTATTCTTACTTGTTAATTCATGAAATCACTCTATGGGTATCTATCTATTCGTGTGGACTTTGGCATATTCACTGTTTGCCTGTGATACACGTATTACATACATATGTGCATAAGTGTATATTATATAAATATATGAATAACAAATATATGCATGGAGGTTTTGTGGATACATATGTTGTGTATGTGTGTTAGTAAGCTTTACAGATTCTAACTATCTCTTTCTCTCTCTTATGTATCTGTCTGTCTCTCTGCCTCTGCCTATTTCCTTGTCTTTCTTCTGCTCTTTTCTTGGTGTCTTTTTCTATTGATGACTATTTATCAAAAAGAGCATTCAAATAATGTCTACTACCAACAGTTGATGGCTTGAATCATGAATATCATTAGTTCTAAAGCCATAAGACTTTCCAAAAGTTTTTCAAGTGTTAGGATAAGTATATATTATGCAGGAATTGTTTTCCATGAAATTGTGTCTTCATCCCAATTACCATGTAAATTTCCACTATTGAAGTTTTCTTGTATTATTACATATTGATTCCTTATTTGGTTATGACAGTGTTTGGTCATGTAGCCATAGATGGCCTTATACTTGCTGTGTGACTTACACTGTCCTCAAACTCACAGCAATTCTCCTGCCTGGGTGTCCCAAGCACTGGGGTTACACTCCTGTGCCACTATTCTCAGCTAAGGAAATTTTTTTCTATGCATATGCTCTGTCAAGCTCTGTGTCCTTGTATGTTTTCTCAGATACCTGACTTGTTTGCATCATAGATATATAGATATGCATTTATAAAATTGCTATTTAATCTGAACACTTCAAACAAAAAAGTTGTTATTCATTAATGGAGAATGAAAATTCATTCACCCAATAAGCAAAAGCACACAACATGATGTATTCTGAGCAATATTCTGAATCATCCTGTGTTTGCAGATACTGAAAACTGCTCTCTTGTGATCATTTCCTGCTTTGTATTCACTATTGAAACCACAGTTATCTGTCAGGAAGAATCTGATATTAGCCATCCCCTTGACTGCTTCTCGCAATCCTTTCCTCACTAGTAATGCCATTAATGAGTGGAACTGCTGGAGGTAACATGCTTCTCACCCATTTCTTTGTGCATAAGCAATGGAAAAACTATAGCTTTGTAAACAAACAAGCAAACTTGATAATCTACGGACTTACTCTGTTGTCATCTAATCAAGTGTTTTGTCATTAGTATTTTTTCTAATAGCTTTCAGTGTTTTACATTACTTGTAAAATGTAAGATTAAACTGAAAAAAAAAACCCATGTAATATTTTCTTACTGATGCTCAAAAGAAGAACTAAATATAAGTTACTGTTCTACTAAAAATCTAGTTACTGGTTTTTTTTTTTTAGGGATTTTCTACCATTCTCTAATACCCAAGAAACTAAAATAGACTGTAAACTTTGTGTTTAAATTAATTCTTGCAAATATATGATGGTAATACTGCTTATATTTCCAAATCAAGGAAACACTTTCTCTTAAGATATAATCCTATGTATCAATTTCATGATATGTTAGAAATAAATGGTATTTTATTGAGTACTAATTGTATGTTTTAAAATAAATTCATTTTAGACACTTTTATGCATGCTTATAATTTCAATTATATACATCCCACTACCTTAATATATCTCCCCACTAAAATCCCTTTTCCCCCCGAAAACCCTTTGTATTACTGTGTCTTTTTTTTTTTATTTTTGTGAATGACTGATTTTAAGGATGTATGCTAACTTATTTCCTTGAGAATGGGCAGGATACTAGTGGTCACATCACTGACAATAATGACTCAAACTTCATGGGAAATAATTAACAGCCAAGAGTGATATGACCTTCTGATCCCATATCTAAAATTATTTCTTTAGTAATTTAATGTGTTGTAAAAAAAATTAAAACATGACTATAAACAAACCATTCTAAACTGAGTTACAAGTTGAAATTTATTTTTATCACTGTATCATATCTCATGCTTTTAATCAGCACTCAAGACGTTGAGGCTGGGGAATATCCATAGGTTGAGGGATGGAAACAGTCTTCACTCATAGTGAGTTTCAAGCCCATGCTATAATCTGAGTTTTAAGACAAATCATTATGGATGTATGTTTATCACACTAAATGTTGGTGGTCAGTAAAAGTTCTACCTGTTCTTTTGCATATACACTTTGACACTAAATTGGATCCTGAAAATGGTTCTGACTATATTGGAACCCATGGTGGTATTTTATTTGTACTGAAATGTGATTTTATTTGTATGTTAATAAATAAAGTTGCTTGGGGGTCAGAGCTAATAGGAAGCCATAGCAGAGCTGGGCATTCATGGCACATGCCGTTAATCCCAGCATTTGTTAGAAGGGCTAGGTAGATCTCTGTGTGTTCAAGGATACAGCCAGCACTGGAGACACATGCCTTTAATCTCAATACCATAGAAGACCTGGAGGGCTGTACCTACAAGCAGTGACGAGGCAGTCATGTGTTTGCGTTTACAACCAATGAGAAGGCAGAACAGAAAGACTATATAAAGACAAACACACAGGAAGTAGGTCCCTTTTCGGAGAGGTCTCTTGGCTAGCTGCAGCAGGCGGATAAGGCTCTTAGCTCTGATCTCTTGGCTTTCTTCTTTGCATTGGTTCTGTGTTTCTTATTTAATAAGATTGTTGGTTACATCTACAGGTACCTGAGACAACTATGAAGATGAGCATGAACTGCAGGTGATGTAAGTAAGTGGGCACCTAGCACCTCTAATTATGTTTTCTGTGACAACAGTCATGAAGCAGTGTGTTGCAGATGGTACCTCCTCTGTCAACCTGAAGCAGAGTCCCCTGTTGCTAATAATGAGCATAAACATGTCAGCATGAAGTTCTCTGTTGTATTTCCACCCAGGTAAACTTAGCCTATGCCGACTTAGATAATTACAAATCATCAAGCAATCTTTGTCCTCTCCTCAACCCTGCCAGGTGTTATTCTGGTTTATACAACTACACATTGCACAATATTCTTTTTCTGTCTTTAATCTTGTCAAGCATATTTTCTAAATCTAAACTGAACCTGTAACTTATGCTTAACCTCTATCACAGTCATGGTATTAAACGCCAGCATGGTTGGTTACTTATTTATGATGATGATAATCTATCTGAATCAGTGTATACAGTTATGACCACAGACTGTAACATAAATTGAAGAATGAATGCCTGGTACTAATCTGCTTCCTAGTTAAGAATCTTCATTACTTGCTTAATTCCATGAAAAAAAAATCAAGAGCTAAACATGAAAAGCTTGTTCTTTTCACCTTTATCCTTTTTATAATTCCCAATGTTCATATTGAGCAAAATAATTTTTATTCCTGGAATACAAGTTGATTCTTCCTAACTCAGGGCTTTTATCTTCTTAGTTAACTTTTGGTAGGGATGTTCAAGACTTTGAATTTTAGATTGCTCTGAATCTTGATGTTTGGCAGTGACAATGAGCATTCTTTGTTTACTTTAAATGTGGATTCTGGGTTCTCACCTGTGTTTTCAGGCAGCAGCACTAGCGCAGCAGACTTAGTGCCTGCACAACATTTTTTTTTAATTGAACAGAGCAACTGTGAGAGCAATTCCCAGCATTTCCCTTAAGTACTTGCACTTTTCTCCCAAACATGCTTTGTCATGTGGCCTTGCCAGCACAGTATGTGGTTTTCAGAAATATTGTCAACTGTTGACTAAAGGTTCTTGAATTCAGTTAAATCCTCTAGGAATCTGAGCAGTCTAGGCCCTGCGGACTCTATGGTTTGATTTACATAATATCCATATGTAATCAAATACATATCATATTTGCCATTCTGAGTATGGGTTACCTTACATAAGTTGACTTTTTTCTAGTTCCATCTACTTGCCCCCCAAATGCATGAGTATATTATATAGTATTTATAAACTATTTTTTTATAAACTATTTTTAAGATTTCAAGAATTATTCTAGGTGATGAAGAAAATTGCTAAAGTATCATTTAAATTTAATTTTTTTATTTTATTTTTTTTTATTTTACAATACTATTCAGTTCTACATAATAGCCACAGATTCCCTTGTTCTCTCCCTTCCTGCCCCCCTCCCGTTCCCCCCAGCCCACCCCCCATTCCCACCTCCTCCAGATCAAGGTCTCCCCCGAGGACTGGGATCGACCTGATAGACTCAGTCCAGGCAGGTCCAGTCCCCTCCCCTGGGAGTCTAATTAGTGAGAAAGAGGAGGGTTTATATGAGCAAGAATTGTTGAAACCAAGGTTAAATTTAATTTGATAGCAACAAATATATGGGCTTTCTAGACCCTATATAGATGCTTAAAGACCATTGAAACACAAAAGTAGCATAGCAAATTGTAAAAAGAAATATGTTTTTTTAAAAATACAGTCTACATTTTAATCATGTTAAATAGTTTTGAGTGCAGTGTCCATTGTGTATTATGTAATTATTTCATTGTCAGAAGGCAGTGTGAAAATGTAAATAAGCTGGGCGGTGGTGGCGCACGCCTTTAATTTCAGCACTTGGGAGGCAGAGCCAGGAGTATCTTTCTGAGTTCGAGGCCAGCCTGGTCTACAGAGCAAGATCCAGGAAAAGCACAAAGCTACACAGAGAAACCCTGTCCCAAAAAACCAAAAAAAAAAAGATAAAAAGAAAAAATGTAAATAAATGGAAAGAACAGACATACCTCTGGAATAAACAGCTTTAAATTAATAATCCATACAATCAGCCTTTAATCCACCAGAGGGTAGACGTTATATGAGATTGGTACAGTAAAATCAAATGAGGCAACAATGTAAGAGCGATGAACCTGGGTTCTAAATTTGCCTAATGAGCAGAGCACAGGAAAAAAACAGGGGGAGTACACACATCTAAAAACTTGAATGTGCAGCTGGAAGGGGATTGTGGGCCCACAGACCATAATGTTTGCTAACTCTTGACATGAAAAGAGATTCCATGCTGGAAGGCTCATGTCTATGGATCTTCAGAGCACACTCACAGAGTAATACGCAAAGCATGTGAGATGTCCTTCCCTGATCTTCTAGGCAGTAAATTTATATGTGGAGTATTTCAATACAACTTGACTGTATCCTGTCTACTGTCCAGGACTCACACTTTCTTGAGCCCTACATTAAGGACTCCAATCTTCTCTAACCACTTTCCTCTCACATTCTCAAACACCATGCCACTCCAGCAGTGTATAGCTTATGTCATAGCATGAAGAAATGAGGGAGGGTATGTAATAAAGATCTGTCTTGAGGGCTACTGCCTATGCAAATCATAGTTTTCATATCAAAGAGAGTAAGAGACAGTTCATTCTGGAGCCAAATCTGTGTGCCCAATATGTAGGAAACTTGAAGTTGGTTGCCACAGGTTCCATGTTCCAGTATGGAAGCAGATTTATGGCGATTTAGAGTAACAGGACAAAGAAAGCCAATTTTAGAATATATTATTGGCTACCTGAGCTGAGAGGTTACAAGACTGTTAGTCACCAATTGTCAGATAATGTAATTAGCCTCTGTAACTGCAACACTCAAACTTTTCCACATTACTGCAATTCTAATCTGTCATCCAGTCTTTGCAGACACAGTTTGTATTTTTTTTTCAATAACTCTGGTGCATATTAACAACATCAGTATTATTGATGAGTTTCCCTATGTTCCTTGTAGGCTGGTGTCTATGCACTTCCAATTCATGCCTGAGAGTACTGAAATCACTATAAAATATCGAAGGCTTTTCAGTCATATATGACAATGCTTACTGTTAACACTATTTTGACAATAGATGGACTTAGTAGCATTCATGGATTTTCAGCTACACAGGAAAATGAACAAACAAACAAAAAACAATGAAATCCTTTGTTCTTGGAAGTTTGGAATATCTTCCACTTCTCTTAGTCAAGGAACTCTAGTATTCTTCTACAAATGATTTTAGGATTTTTAATTGAACAGGGGTATAAAATGGCTTTATTCTGTTTGTGGGAGCTAGAATTCAAGTTCTAACCATTTGTTTTTTACTATACATCATCACCTGATTTAGAGCCCAACAAGGAATATGAACCACACAGTCCTGTAGCTTCTAACAGTGCTGCTAACATACTGCCTGTGTGCATACTGAATTACATCACCAGCAAAGCATCTTCCAAACACATCTGCCTCCTTCAAACTTCAGAATGGAACAGTTACCTGTCTTGTTTTGGGATTGTTATGTACTGTTTTCCCACCATTTCTTTATTCCTAAGTACTTCAGATGCAGAATAAACACATGCCTCATCAATGCCCTCCCATTGTGGGCTACCATTTAATATGGATGGATCCTTATGAACTGAATTGTTCTGTCATATGGTAATGTCTACCATTTTTCAAGAATTTGATCCTATTAAAAATTAACCCTTTAATGTATTCCTTGTGAGATAATAATAAATACTAATTAAAGATCGTTAGGAGGAATAAATGAATATATTCTATAGCACCATAAAGTGAGTATAAATGATAATACATTGAATTATCTCACTTCCAATATTGCAAATGCATGTGCATCTAATCCAAGAAAAACTTCAATAATATATTAGCTGTTCATCAGAGATTTCTTTGCAAATTCTAGCCAAGCTTTTGCTGCACAGTTAAGAACATAACATACTTCTCAGGAAATTGTCAAAGGATGAGATAGGGCAAGAAAAGTAAGGTAGTTTTGACATGATATCAGTTTCCCTGAATTGCTCAATTTTTAACTCCTTCATTCACTCATTTTCACCTTAAATATCTTCATAAACTCAGTGTAGGAGGGAAAGTAACCATTTGAGAGTTATTTCTTAGGGTTAAGTGAATAACACATACATACATACACACACACACACACACACACACACACACACACACACATACACACACATCAAATTCAACAGTGGGAAGCACAAACATTCTTTACTTCAATTTTAATTTATGTTTTAGTCTAGACACATACTCAGACAATTTTACACAAAAACAAAAGTTCACAAACATACACGCATGCACACACTTACACACACATGCACATGGACACAGGTAGTTTTCTTTATGATGCTTTATATAACTAAATCATTTGTATTCTTTATCCTTTCTCCACATCTATCAGTTCCAGAATATTATATTATCTGTCTTTGTAACTGGCTTATAGATGCCCTTGTACTTGCAGTAAATGTATCTCTATGAGTCAGTAATTCAAACTCCCCCTTTTAATATCAGTTTCACAACATTGTCTTATATAATTTGATATTCAGAAAAGCATAAACTCATGATTTATTTGGTTCTATCAAACTCTAAAAGTTCTATTCATTGCTTTGCATCAACAACTGTAAATGTCCATTTAGCGGAAAAAATTATCTCTACATGTTTATCACCTACTGGTTAAAAGATTTAGATTTTTAACCACCCTTCTTTCTTGTTACTTCCTTAAAGTGATGTCTAGTCACAAAACAGGCAATGATATAGGACCTCTTCTACAACCTTTTCTTTTTCAAATATATTTAAAAAGTATAAATAAAAAAAACAATAATAGTAAATTTTAACCCAAGACATATTTGGAAAATTTCAACGTTGGCCAGTAGATGATAATTTATAATTATTTCTTAGATTTTTATCATTTTATATGATGGTACAAAATATCTAAATGTCTTTCATAAATTACAAATCTTGATATTAAATTATCCAGAAGCTATGGAACCACACCCAAGGTTAACTTGAGTAGCTTAAACATAGATGTGTACCCACATTATAGATGAATCCCACATTATGACTTGACAAAATAAGTAACAATATCAGTACCAGCAATCCTAATAATTTCTGCATCTTGGTTTATGAATTCAGCAGTATAAAATGCTATAAAAATCCTGCAGTAAGACTGCATATAATTGTCTGAATCCCTGAGGCTGCATTCAATTTTGCTTGTTTTTCAGAAAACTCCAATACCAGTAAGAGTACAATTTGTTCTCTGTCTCATGCTGTGTTTTTTTGATAATAAGAAATGGGCCCTGCCAATGCTTTTGATGGATGCTAATTCTATCCAGGAGACATTGTTAACCTTTATTTCACTGTGAGATTATCAAATACTTGAGAGCTAACATGCACTAATAGCTTAAAATGACTTTTTCCATAAAATAAAATGGAACTGTGTGTTAATCTTTCCTGAAATGAAAGTTTATAAAATTGCAGCTGCTTCACCAAATGAACATGTGGTTAAATGTCAAATGGGAGACTTTTTTTCCCTTTCTTGACCAATTAGTAGCAACATGCCAATGTTGGAGAAAAGACCACAGGATATAATGAAGGTTTCAAACTTCCATGTATAGAAATAACTAAACATGTAATTACTTTCAAAAACTGTTAATTAAACACCAGCACCTGTTTATATGCTGTTTGGGGGTTGTTTTTATCCCATAGCAGTATATATAATCTTGATAAGGAGGAAAAAAATAATAGCTCTGTTGTTACAACATAAGTAAAAAAAATGACAAGAACTTCTGGCTTCTGATTGGTCTGAATCAGTAGCAGTGTGGGTGCATCAGTTTTGTATCAAAATAGATGTACACTAAAGGATATAATTACGTGTTTGTAGTGGAAGTTTGACATTAAAAACATCTTGCTAGGGTTTTGTTTATTTCCATTCCTTTTAAAATGTGAAGTTAAGTAGAAAGGCACTGATTCAAAAAGTTCATACAAAATGATTTCTACTAACCTAAAATAATAGAAGTACTACTAAAGTTTGGAGTGTTCTTACCACTATGATTTTCTGAAATGTACTATGTGTTTTAATTGTGTTACTGTACAGTACTGGAATAGAATAGAAACATAGTATGTATGAAACATGGAGAGTAACACATAAGTTACAACTAAAATATATATTTTTCCCATGATATTTATCTACTAAATGTTAAAATTATCTTTATTAATAACCTGTTAAGTAACGAGGACTATGGGGGTCCAGCCCCTCGATAGTCCCCTCCCAGGGTCCGCGGAAGGCTCTATCAACCAGCTGAGGATCTATTCTTTAGGGTCGGTAAATCAGTCTACGCACGCAGAGTTCTTTGGTCCATACGCTTTAATTCTTCTGGCATAACATCCTTTATACACAGTTTCAGTTCTGTTCTCATGTCTAGCTCCTTTCTTGCCTGATTTCTCTCTATATTTATCTACTGTCCCCTCTATGTTCTATCTTAATTCCTTCATATAGTTCTACCCCTTCTAGGTTCTCATCCATCTTGTTCCTTCCCATATCATCTCCTCTCCCGTCTCCTTCTCTCTCATCTGGCTCTTCCTCATCTTCCATCTCGTTCCTCTAGTACTCTCCTGTAGCCCTTCAATCTACTTCTTCCCCATCTCAGTTTGTTCCTCTCAAGTTCTTACCCATCTCGTTCTTCCATTCTCTTCTCTCTTCCCCCTCTATCCTCTGCTTTACAGTTATATATCTCCCCAAAATCACAATCCTCCCCTCCACCCAGGACACTCAGCCTGAACTTCCTCAGGCAGTGATTGTCCACTATCAGGATCAAATGGAGGGTTGATAAGAATTACAAAGAGGGGCACTAGTTGTTAATTACCATTTGTGACCCAAAGGGGAAGTGACTAATAAATTAACTAAAGGCTAAATATGGGTAATATCTAGGAAGAGGGATCTTACGTGCACAACTATAACCTTAAATGTGTTTGGTAAAGGATGTTAAAAATCTATAAGTTGCTAGGTCAATGGGAGAAAATAAAACTGTCTTCTTTTCTCCTGTGGCTCCTATCTGTCCAAGCTGTCTGCCGTTTTTCTGCAGGGTGGGGGAAAGTGTGCTCAGTCTCTAGGCAACCTGTGTACAGCTAGATGCCTCTGGTGATACAGGGAGGTTTGAACTGGGAGTTCTGGCTGAGCATAGCTGTTAGCACAGAAGTTTATCTAAATATTCCTAGAAGTGGTTAGGTAAGTAGTTAGAGGTCTATCAAGTTAGTAAGGCTGTAAGAAAGGAGGGCCTAAGCTAAATTGTGTAAAACTATTACTTAGTGTCCACCTGGCCTAGGCGGCGTCCTCTTGTGAATTTACTGTAAGTCAGGAGACTTGTACGTGGGCTGCTATCACTTGTTAGCCCTTGGAAGTTGGGCGCCCCCCTGGGTGGTGTCTCCTTGTGGAATTTAAGTCAGGAGACTTTCAGGTGGGCTGTTATCATTGTTAGTCTTTGGCAGTTGGGCGTCCACCTGGGTGGTGTTTCCTGTAGTCCTTGAAAGTGGCTAAGGGAGATAACTGGTTCCAGAGAAAGCCTTTCCTGAGGCTGTTCTCCAAATACCTGGAATGTGTATGTCCAGAGAGTGATCAGTCTACACTGTTAGTCCTTCTTAGGGGAAAGTCAATTGGGAAAACTATGAAGGCACACATGATTTTCATAACAGAAGACAGCTGATATATAACAAGCCAAGTAACACCAAAAACTCCTTGGGATTTGGCTTCCTCTGGAGGAATTCCCTGATCCCTCCAGGTAGTGACTTTGCCATAACCAGCTGAGTTCTATGATATATTTCTGCGGCCCACAAGAGTTAAGTCAAATAATTCATAACCCATCAAATACTATCCATACACATTGAATAATCTATGCTAAAAAAAAGTGATTTGCTTATTCATTAACATATATTTATTAGGGTCCTATTATGCATCAGATACTTGGAGGAAATGGAAAATATACTACACTGTTGGCATCATTAGTTCACATACAACTAAGAAAGGCAAAACCTCTATCATAAAGTTATGCCCATATTTAGTCCATTAGCTGGTCAACATGTAGTTAAGAGGGCAAGCACTAGTTATGATGGTTTCAGGAAACATAAATGTGTGTCACAGATTAAGTACAGAGCCTTTGTAGTGGAATAACAAAATTGAAAACTATAGGGCTGACAGTTTTTTCAAGGACAATATTATTTTATATTATGACATTTACTTGGTTGTCTTTGTCCCATTCAGATAATAAGGAGAATGTCTAAAATACGAACTGTCTGCAAGCACTAAATCATCCTGTAATGAGAACAATGAAGATCAAGGACTATCAAAGGATTGATTAGAATCCACTGAAAAATTTGACCGGCCATGTGTGTCAGACTCCCATCCATCCAGACCTAACTGAGTCACATTTACCATTTAGAGATGCTGTACTAGTGATTATTCTTTTGCTTTGATAAGATACCATGACTTAGGCAAGTTATAGGAGTTTGCATTTATTTGATTTTTACAGGTTTCAGAGGTCAGGTTTCATGATGGAGGAGTAGAGGTATCAGGCAACTGGAGGAACAGCTGAGAGATCCTCTATTGAAAAGCAAACAGGGAACAAGGATCTACCTGGAAATGGCATGAGTCCACTGAAACTCAGAGGCCTACCTCTCATCTCCCTATGACACAGCTTCTCTAACAACACCACATCCTCCTAATCCTTCCCTGATGTAGAATATTATTTTAAGGTGTGTTACTTTTGTTTATGGCATTTGTTTATCTCTGTGAAGCTGTGATACTGTGCCTGTGTAACACACCTGATAGTCTATAAAAGAACTAGCCAATAGCAAGGCAGGAGAAAGGATAGGCAGAGCCAGCAGGCAGAGAGACTATATAGAGGGAGAAATCTGAGAAGAAGGAGAGAAGAGATGGAGGAGTGATAAAATTGAGGAGCCAGAGAAGAAGGAGGTCTACAGGGGCCAGCCACCCAGCTACACAGCAAGCCATGGAGTAAGAGTAAGATTTGCAGAAGTAAGAGAATGGTTTGCCCAGAGATAAAAGACCAATGGGATAAGTTAAGTTAAGGAAATCTGGCTAGAAACTAAGCCAAGCTAAAGCTGGGCATTCATAATTAAGAATAAGCCTCTGTGTGTCATTTATTGAGGAGCCGGGTGTCAGGCCACCCAAAAAAGAACAAAAACCAACAACACTTCCCCAATTCCACTACCTAAGGACCAAATACTCAAACACATGAGACCATGAGGAACATTCTCATTCAAATCAGCTCAGCCGGCAGCAAGAAAAAGCTATCATGCCTTGTGCTTCAGGAAGTTTGGATCTTTAAGAAGAGAAGAGAAGTCCAAACATGTGCCTATAATTTAGGATAACATGAATGATGGCGTTCCGACCAGCATATGAACCACAGAGAAAAGAAAGACCCTCTATACCTGTGAAGAATGTGAAGTTATTTACAGGTCAGTGACTTGCAGTCCTCCACTAGACACAAATGACAATCTTTTAACACATAGGGCAGTATCAAGAAGATTCGAGTTTTCAACACTAGGCAAAAGAGAATATAATTTTTCTTAAATTTTTTCTTAGAGTAAATTGTTGTTGAAAGTGATTTTCACATTATCACCTGTTAATATACCTTTCAAAATATATTCCACCTGAGAATATAATTGCTGCAAAAATGACAGTAAAGTAGCTTTCATGGTTAAGCTGTAACAATTTTTAAAACACATCACACTGAAGACTACACTGTTGATTTTAATTAACCCAAGGATTTGTTTTCGTCTGTTTGTGATAAAACTCCAAGGTTTTTTCTTTGTTTGATTGCTTGTTTTTATTGAGCATTATTAAAAAGCTTCCAAATAAGACATAAATATTTTTTGTTAGATTTCTTTATTTCAATACTGTGAAAAAAGTTTATGATCACGAAATAATACAATTTAAAGTTCAAAAAGTAGCAGCACTTGAAAAACACAAGAATAATATTATTTTTTCAGTTTTCTATACAGAATTCAAGTTCTGTATAATGCACATGGAAAATAAGAGCAATTAATAAACTGGCATACTTTCTAGTGATATTTATAATGAAGCATTTAAAAAGGATAAAGTAATGTCTATGATGTATTTAAAGTTAAGTCTGAAAACAAAATTGATTAACATATAAAGTGTATCATGTATATATTGATTTATATAAATATAAAAATCCATCAATGGGGAGATCTATTCATAGCAAAAATATTTTTATTTTTGATACATTTGAAATATTCACAATAAATTATTGAAATATTTATAGAGTAGGGAAGGAACATGACCAAAATTTATTGTATAAAAAATGAACAGTAATTTATAAAGAGAAAAATATCTTAATGTTAAAATATTCATTTTAATTATGAAAAGGGAAATTTTTCTAAATAATTGTTTTCTACATACTGTAGTACATTGAGATACCAATCAAAAGTACAATGTTTTGAAGGTCACCAGCAGAGAATTTGAAGATACATGACCATGCATAAAAAGTAAAAGAAAATGTATAAATTCATTATCATAAAATAAAAAATTAAAAGACTATTTTATTGATTATCTTTCATAAGATCCACAAAGGCTGAAGCAATTACAAATTTAAGACTGTCCTTCCTGAAGCTTGTCAAACGAATCAATGAGATTACCTTACATTTACTGAGCTAAAATAATAATTAATATGTTATTGCAGCCTGGGAAACCAGCTTCTAGATGCAGACAGAGCACAAAGGAAAAGTCCACAGTTTCCCAAAAGTTAAGACTTTTATCTGAGGGGTTTTAAGGGAAAAAAAATACACATTCATACCTATTTTCTTGGTAGCTACTTTTCTTTATTCTCTCATGTTGAATTCTTTTTATTCTCTGGTTCCTCTGCATCTCTTTGTTCTTATAGCTATATATATATATACAACAGAATGTTTTATGTTGAATGTAGGAGTTATATTTGAAGATCACATTCTTTTTCTTAAGTAATAAGAAACAGAGTCATTCCAACAACACACCTGCAATAAATCTCAACTTCCTAATTGATGGCTGTAACTGCAGCTGCAAAGAAAGAACCAGTTATTGTTATCTAACTAGAAAGACAGTCTTTTTTTTTTAAGAAATTTTTTTTCATTCATTTTACATGAAAGACAGTCTTATAAAGGATTTTAAAGGAGTTATAAGACTAAACATTTTTTATTAAGAAAATGTTTTCATTCATATTATACACAAAAGATCCCCCTCTTCCCTCCTTCTGCCCCCCCCCCAGCCTCCCCCTCCCAACCCCCTCCCTACTCCCACCCACAAGAAGGCAACGCCTCCCATGGGGAGGCACATTCAGTAGAGGCAAATCCAAGGCCTCCCCCTGCCTCAGGCTGCAAGAGGTGTCCCATCATGGGTAGTTGGTTCCACAAAGCCCGCTCATGAGCCTTAGCAGCATCTGGAACTGGAGGTCACCACTGCCCCCAAGGCAGCATAGCCCTGAGACACTAACTTGGCCCTTGATCTTGGGTGTCTGCATGGCCTTCTATGGCAACAGGAGCATGGGATACCAGTACAGACCCTGGCTTCAGTGGGACCACAGACCCTGACATGACCCTCAGCTGCAGCTCGGGCCCAGACATTGCCATGCTATTGAGCAGCAGCACAGGCCACTCAGACATGGTTGCATTCTGGTCCTCCGATATCAACTTCGACTCAGGTGGCTGGTTTAACCTTGGGCTTCTTCATGGCTCTTGGTGGTAACCAGAGAGTCATGTGCATCAATCCTGACCCTGGACACTACAAGGCCACAGACCCATATTTGGCCCATAGCCTGGGCCCAGATGACATGCTAGCCCTGGGTAGTAGCACAGGCCACTCATATCTGTATGGCCCCTGCTGTGACATGCCCTCCCCCCCACCCCCCGACTCCACCAAAGCCACTGGTTCCGTACCAGATCCCGGACCTTTCTATAGGCCCTAGTGGCAACCTGTGCCACAGAGTTCAACACAGCCCACAGCTGCAGTTGGGCCACAGACCCAGACATGGCCTCATGCATCAGCTTAGCCTGGTTGACATCCTTGTTCTGGGTGGTAGTTCCAGGCACTCAGATCAGGATGGCTCTGATGGCAGCATGGCCCCTGGGAACCAAGGCCACAGGATGCAGCCCAGACCCAAGGCTTCATTGGCCTTTGGTGGCACCGTGGGGACATGGGCATCAACACAGACCTCAGGTGAGGTAGACACACGGCCACAAACATGGTCCTTGGCAGCAGCCTAGGCCTGGTTGTCACCATGGGCCCAGGTGACGGCAAAGGCCCCCAGAGCAGGACGGCCCCAGTGGCAGCATGGCTCGTGGACCAGAACTCGGACCCAAGAGGTGGCCCAGCCCACTGGAGTGAGCATGGCACTCCACGGCAACAGGAGCTATGGATATCAATACAGACCCTGGCTACTGTAGGACCCGAGACCCACGCATGGCCCTTGGGAGCAGCCTGATCCAGACATGTCAGTGGTCCCAGGTACAAGCAGACCTCCCTCCTCAATCTACTCCTCATCATCGTCGCCATAGACCCAGGGGGCAAGCTAGCCTTCAACATCTGCCCAGTTCCCTTCATCTAAATTCTTCCTTTTTGTGTCTTTACATGGCGTATGAACCATTCCAATTCTCTGTCCTAATTCCCCGCCCCTTATTTTCTTATAATGAGGGGGTCCACATGCCAGACCCAAGGACCTGGGCTGGCTTTTTTCTTGCCTGCTGGGAAGATCCCACGAGAGTTCTTAAAAGAGAAAATACAAGTGGATAACAAACATTTTTAAAGATACTTAACATCCTTGGCCATTGTAGAAATGCAGGTCATAAAATTACATTAAGATTTCATGTTACCCTAGTCAGAATGTCCATCATCAGGCATACAAATAGCAGTGAATTCTGCGTGTTCTGGGTAATGGGGTAGCTGTTGGAAGTGTAAACTAATGTAGTTAAGTTGGAAATCAATCTTGAGGGTACTAGAAAACCTAGAAATAATAAATGATCCAGCTGTACTAGTCCTGAGCATATACTCAGTGAATCTCTAGCCTAATAGAGAGAAATTGCATGAACACATTTATTGCTGCCCCATTCACAACAACCAGTAAATAGGATCAGCCTAGTTGTCTATCAGCTTGTGAATGGATCGTGAAAATGTGACATATTTTAAAAAAATAATTTTTTGGTTATAAAGAAAGATACAATCATGAAATCATCAGATTCAGGGGTGGAAGTGGAAATAGTCATTTGGAGTGAGATAACTCAGACCCAGACAGACAAATACCACATGCTTTCTCTCATATGTGTGTACTAAGTTCGACTGCTCACGTGTATGTTTAAATTGGAGTGCCCACAGAAGTCAGGAGGCTAGCAAGAAGATATTGGAACATTGCAGAAGTGAAGACAGAAGGAATGAATACAGCCAAAAGAATGGGAAGAAGAGCAGTGAAATTCCATCTAGTCAGCCAATGAAATCATGCACTCAAAGGAGCCGTGATTACTTACCCTGGGTTTGTACCAGACAGACACTGTCAATCAGCATTTAACCATAGGGCAGGAAGTTTATCAGGGGATAATACACTTCATTGCTAAATTATTTGTCTCCGATGGACTGTATGAGGGGAGAAGCTATCATCTTTAGTTGTGTACGACTGCAACCTATAATGCGGCAGCAAATAGTTTCAATCTCACGGGCACACAGACCAACCTGGCCAATCACAGAGGAAAGCAACCAAAACAAATGGGAAAGGTAAAAAGGAGATAGGTAGGGAGGGTCAACTAAAATTGATGATTTCCTTTCAACCACACATAAATTAAACCTAGAGCTAGAAGCATATCCATTCAAACGAAATGCACAGGTTTATTTATTGAAAGACTATCTTCTAATTTCTGAGTACATATGATTTTTTTTCAAGGCTTTGTCCTTATTAAGATAATAATGAGTTATATTTTATTAACCAAAAACAATTGATACTCATATACAGGGAGATGTAGCTGTGTGGATTTTTAATAAAATGGTATCAAAATGTTCTTATCTTATATTTTAATATGTTTATATATGTTTAATATATATTTATATATGCTTAATATATGATTGAATTTCTTCTGTAACATTTGATACTACAATTTGGGGGGAACTGAATTTAATTAATTTTATATAAATTAGCAACTGTTCAAATTTCACATTAGAATAGTACTGTGAGACTTTGCAGAATTCAACACACAGTTTCTTGTGAGCACTGACATTATGTACAGACTTGTTAAGGCCAAGCAGTTGCTTTCTGTTACTTTTCTTTCCTATTAAATTTTAAAACACTGTTGGAGCTGACAGAGCCATAGTTACTTCTTTCTAAGCTTATTCTTGTTTTAACTTTTATGCCCTTTATGCTCTTGACAACTCGGCAAAATTCATCCTAACAGATCCAATACAACAACTAAAACACCTTACCTAACTTTTCTACAGTCTACCCTGAATATCTTTATCTTTATTAAAACATTTTCTATTATAGAATTTTTGTCATGATACTATATCTCCTTTTTTCCATATTTTGAAAATAAATTAATTTGTCATAGTTCTCTGAGATAATCTACTTGAAATTCAATAAAGTGTAATTTATATATTTAATTCTTATAATGTCAGGACAAGTAGTACAACAAAAATCATATTATTTAAAAACATAAGTTTATTACTCAGAATTTATAATCTTATATTTGATGAACAGATGAAAAAATCACCACTTTCATGGTTTAATTAAGAAATACAGTTGTTGCAAATTTATACTTCTCCTTTGGTACTAATCTCTAAATAAAAAAGCAAATTAACTTTCTGTAGATTGAGAAGGCAGCAGTAGAAATCACTTTGTAATTATATTTTCACATCCCTGTTTTCAATTGCATATTTGTTTTTCTAAGGAATAAATCTCAATATTCTCAAAGTCTCTTGCTTTGGTGGAAGTAAACACATTTGATAATGTAAATGATGGAAAGGTATACAAAGGAAGTAAGAATAATATTAATGCTTAAGAAGTGTTTAAAATTTAATCTTAAATTAAATTATATGAACCATCACTCTTTTTAATATGCTAGCTGGGTTTCTTTTGCAATATGAAAAAAATGCAATGACAGTTTCACATTGCTTCAACAGGAGAGTCTCATCTGTTCTAACATCATTTCAATTATATTGAATATAGCCTATCTTTTCAGAAACCCCATTATCTCACACTTTTGGAAAGGTTTAAATTGCCACTGAACAGTGGGTTATAATATCATATTTAAGTTTCATCTTTATCAGATATTTTACAATACAATTCAAGTTCATATTTCTTTCCATTCAAAATTAGTCTTAAAAACCTCTCACATGGATCAATTTTTCTAAGTATATTCTAAAAACATTTAATCATTTGAATGAAATGCACACTCAAACTAGGTATTATTTTAATAAGTAATTATATTTATTTAAATTTCTATGCCAATAAAATTCATCAGCCATAAATCATATCTACCTACAGATTTGTTTATAGTTAATTTCAATTTAGCCATATGGGCTACAAATTATATATAAAGTATTATAAACTATATTTTGAAAAACAAAATTTTTAAGATCTTGAAATCCAAAGTCAATAAAATATATTACTGGAATAATATTAATACATTTACAATGATTTGAACTTTGTACGTTTGAAAAAAGCTATTCCCAGATGAAGAGCTACCTGAGTCAATGGCTATTGAGGGAGAGAAAATCAATTTATTTAATTATTTTTTTCTTTTTTAATCAGGATGAGATCACAATCCTGAGGGATCAAACCTAAAAAAAATGAAAATAAAGGATATATATATATATATATATATATATATATATATATATGATTTGATTAAGAATGTCCACCTATAAGATTATAGATTTGAGTGCTTTGTCACAAGAGAGTGGCACTATTTGAAAGGATTAGTGGGTGTGGAGGAAGAGTGTCATTGGGAATGGACTCCTAGTCTTCAAAAGCCCATGCCAAGCCCAGAGTCTCTTTCTGGGTCAGCCCATCCAGATGTAGCTCTCACCTACTTCTCAAGCACCATTTCTGCCTATGTGCTGCCATGCTTCTAGGCATGGTGATAATAGACTAAACCTCTGAACCTGTAAGGAAGACCCAATTAGATGTTTCCTTTTATGAGGTGTCTCTTAATGGTGACACTTTCATAGCGTCTCTTTACAGCAATCAAACATAATTGGTTATCTTTCTGTGATAAAACATCATTATCAAGGCAACTTAAGGAAGAGTGGATTTATTTTGGCTTATTCTGCTAGAGGAATAGGAGCCCATGATGATGCATCACGGCCAAGTAAAGGCATAATAGCAAGCAGCAGGCATGGTGGTGGGAACGGGAAGTTGAGTGCTCCCAACCTGAACTGAAATCATGAAGAAGAAAGAATAAACTGCAAGTAGCATTTTTAAACTTAACAGTTGTATCCAGTGACATACTTCTTACACAGCAAGACTGCTTCACACAAGACTCCCCAAGAAGTACTTCTTACTGGAAACGAGTAGCTTCCAATACTGAAGCTAATGATAAACATTTTATGTGGCCTCCATAGGCCACATGACTACATCATAATGCATTTAATCCAACTCTACAAGGCCACATAGTCTTGTGCATTTGAACATTTGGTTCTCATTTGGTAGCAATGGTTATGGATATGTAAGTGGTGCCAATTGGCTGAAAAAGGATGTTACTGGGAGCAGACATGGAGAGTAAAATGCCTTCCCAGCTTTTCCTTTTCTCTCTGTGCCTCCTGCTTGCAACTGAAGTTGTCCACAATGAACTTCCTGCTCCAGCAGACCTGCTTTCTCTGTACTATCATGATTTCCCACCGCTTGGACTCTTGTCCCTCTGGAAGCCTAAGCCAAAATACACTCTACCTTCTATAAGTTGCTCTGGACATGATGTTTAATCACAGCAACAACAACAAAAAAAAAAAAACCTAACAAATACAAACATAAAATATAGAAAAGAGGTCATATAAATTTGAGAGTAGGTGATTGTGGTTGAGGGAACATGTGGGAGAGTTGTAATAGAAAGGATGCAAGTACACTTTTCATGAATGAATTCCTCAAATTAAAAAAAAGTTTATTTAAAAACAATGCATGTTAATGTCAAATTACCTTAGTACATTTTATGATAGTTTTGTGTATCCAATTTTTTATGACTAAATTAAAATATCCCCCAGTATTAATATAATTAATTTTAAAATAATGATAAAGATAATGATCTTTGACATTATACTTTATGTTGCAGAAATAATTGAATACAATTAAAGAGCTGTTTTTTACCATTAGGACATGTGTACTAATGCTGCATCCTTAGGGTTTTCCTGCCATGCTGATCATTAAGATCATCTCAACAAGAGGAAAATTACACCTAGTACTTTAAAGCCAGCCAACTGCCCAGGGCTAGTAAAGTCACAGATCTTGGAGAACATCCTATGACCACCACTTTACTAAACTAGCATAATGCCTATCTATATTCTAAATATCTGTTTCATAGGCACATATAAGTGTAGTCAGCAATCTCATCAAAGAAACTTGTTTGGTTTTTGCAACAGATAGAGACCAATATAGAAAGCCACAACTAATTAAAAATTAGAATTGTAGAACCCAGTCCTAGTATATACAACTACAATACTATGCTGGCACCTAAAGGCTCAGGGATCATTGCAGAAGCAGAGTGTTGGGATGGAGAGAAGAAGTGGGGTATGAGTTCGGGGCTGAAAAGAGTCAGACAATCAGTGATTTTACTCTGAGATTGTTCCTACTAAGAATTTCAGGAGCTACACCCATAAGTCTCACCAATAAGACTGAACAAGGACAACAATAGACATGCTTATGTGAATGGAGAGAAGTCCAAAGAAATTTCAGTCCTACACAAAAAATTACTGGCAATGAGAGAATGCTGTAAAAAGGAGAAATAGTCTTACTCAACAAAAAGCACACCAACTGGGTATCCAATACCAAATGGTTAGCTTTGAAAACATGTATAATATCAAAAAAAAAACCAAACAAACAAAAGAAATAATTCAAAACTTGCATTTTTAGAATAAGTATATTGACTTTAAAATTTGTACAATGTATTTTAACATAAATATTTTATACAAACAGATAATTAATATAATAATTCATAGTAAATGTATGGAAGGCTAGGTAGTGGGCTCCAACAAGCCCACTCATGCACCAGGGAAGGATTCTGATCCTACCGCCAGGGGCCCCCCCAAGCAGATTAAGCTACACAATTACTTTGCCTTGCAGAGGGCCTAGTCCAGTCCCATGCAGGCTCCACAGCCACTGATCCAACTTTCATGAGTTCCCACTAGTTTGGTTTATTCCTCTCTGCAGGTTTCCCCATCATGATCCATGCACTTGCTCATAGAATTCCTCCTCTCTCTCCTACTGGACTCCTGGAGCTCTACGTGGTCTTTGGCTGTGGATCTCTGCATCTTCCTCCATCAGTATTTCGAGAAAAGCTCTTTGATGACAGTTAGGGTATTCACCAATATGATCACTGGGGCAAGCCAGTTAAGTTCAGGCACCCTCTCCAGTATTTCTAGTAGTCCAAGCTGGAGTCATCCTTGGGGCTTCCTGGCAAATTCCCTAGCACTGGGTTTCTCTCTGTCTCCATGATGTCCCCATCCATCATGGTATCTCTTTCGTTGCTTTCGCACTCCATCCCTGTTCCAGCTCAATCATCCCATTCCCTTTTGTTCTCATCCCCCACCCCCTAACCTCCATTTCCCACCCCTGATTTTAATGGAATCACTTTGAGTTTCTCTCCATTTAATTTCATGTTGGCTGTTGACTTGCTGTAAATTGCCTTTATTATGTTTAGGTATGTTCCTTGTATTCCTGGTCTCTCTAAGACCTTTATTATGAAGGGGTGTTGAATTTTGTCAAAGGCCTTTCCAGCACCTAATGAAATGATCATGTGTTTTTTTTTTTCCTTCAGTTTGTTTTTATATGGTATATTACATTGACAAATTTTCATATGTTGAACCATCCTCGCATCTCTGGGATGTAGCCTACTTGATCATGGTGGACAATTTTTTTTATGTGTTCTGGGAGTCGGTTTGCCAATATTTTATTGAGTATTTTTGCAGTACCTCAGTAATGTCTTACAAAATACCCTGATTTAGTCTCCACAATTCCGTTTTATGGGCTCCATGTGATGATAGCTATCTTCTGAAATAACAAATGACTTTCTTAAAATTGCATGTATACAATAGAATCCCGGGCCCAAGCCAAATCTGTTTTCTGAATGCTGGAGAGAAGGTGGGCTTCTTCAGGCAGGAGAAATTGGGAGTTCCAATGATGTTTCTGCATTATGTCCTTCAACTAGACACAAAGAACACTTGTGATGAGGTGCCCTGGCCAGCGGGGTGTCAACAGGGGCGACCCACCTGCGGGAGAGAATGAAAGGGACGGGGGAGACACGAGAAAAGACAGCAAGACAAGTGTTCTGATGATGCTACAAATTTTATTCTCCTCAGCAAGGCTTATATAGCATGAGAGGGGGCAGGAAGGAGGGAAGGGGTGCACGACGACGTGCCATATGTGCAGGTGAAGGACTACGTGCAAGTTGTGAGGCTGCTAGGTGGTAAGGTCACTGGAAAGGGCCCATTGTTCTGTTGCTATGCTACCTGACCTGCCTGACCTGTTCTTTATCTTTGGGGGTATCTGGTTTAGGGCAGGGGCTTGTTCTCTGGCCTAGCTAGTACTTTGCCATGGTCCATGTTTGGTCCCTGACAATGAGGCAGGGTTGCAGCTAGTTTAATGTGAATGACCAGAAGAAAAATGGAGAGAAAATATGGAAGAAAGAAATGACAAATTATATCCAATTTTATATCTATATTCCACCCATTTTAGTCCTTTTGTCAGTAAAACTTTTGGTCCACATTTTATAAATTTTATCCTGAGGCACAAAATACAATTATTCTTTCTATTATTGCTACTACATAAGATAAAATACAATCCTGTTTTTGTTTGTTTGTTTGCATGAAACAGGATCTTACTATATAGCTTTGGCTTCCCAAAAACTTGCTATGTAGCCCAGACTGGCCTGGAGTTCACACACACAAAAAAAAATCCTGATTCAAAAATGCTGGGATCAAATATCGCTTCTATGCCAGAGTCTGTGATAAACCTGCAGTCTTAGCATCAGTGAAATAGACCCCCTTTTGAAATTCCACGACATTTATCATCCATTAAACTATTCTAATACATCTCACTCTTGCATTTTTTATTTGAGTGAACTAATTTTCCAAAACCAAAGAAGCAGAGATTGTTTTCCTATGTTAGCTATTAACTCCTAAGAATATCCACCCATCAAGTGAAGGCACAAAAAGTGAGTACACACACACACACATACACACACACAGAGGCATGTACACATTCACACACCTCATATATACAGTTCAATTAATTCCATAAATGTCATGTTTATATTTTCCTATAAGGTTTCTGGGATTCTACATAGTAGACCTTTTACGTCTCACTATCTAATAGAAGTTGATTATCCATATACTAATAGATCCTTCCCCTTATCTTTCCAGAGCTCTTCTGCTACTGATACATGACAATCTTCTTAGTTGTATTTTATTTAAAACTTCTGCAACTTTTCTAGCTTTACTAAGGGATTAATTTTCATAAAATGGTTATGATGCTTGAAATATTCAGTTTCCTTGTGATCAAAGTCAATTTCAAATCTGCTATTTACTCACAGGCATACTAATTGCTTTTTAAAGCATCATCCTTATAACAATCAAAATATCATGTCTGTAATTTATGCTTTTTCCTTGCAAAAAGCTCATTAGCAGTCATAAGACTCAATAATGTTAATATTCCCAAGATGAATGATACAAAAGATTCATTATCTTTAAGCCACATTGGAATCATTGAACTGAGTCATTTTATATGATTACAATTATCTTTCCAGCAATGTACTCATATAAATTTAACTAGATGCTTAAGTGGCCTATTGACCCAAAGGGCACTCTAACTCCCTGACCTGATAATTTATTATATTAATGTGCAAGGAATAATGCACACTTTCATTACAAAGTTTTCTCTGCTCTACTTTGAGCAAACAGTCATATGGGTATAATTAGAATAGTGACAGCAAATAAAGATTGTTTTTTATTTTGACTCTTCTTTCTCTGTACATATTATCCTTAGTTATTGTTATAAAAACTGAGAAATTCAAATTCCATTTATTTTCTGCATGATTACAATTTAAAGCAGTAGACAGCATGCTTCCATCCAGCTTTGGTTATATGCTGTTGAACATAATAGACTAAGTAGATTATTTGATAAATCAAAGCTAATTGTAATTTATCTTCACATATCAACTATGGTATTATAATAAGCCTTTCTCATGCATCTTAGCTTTCTGATTTTTATATTCAGTATTCTTCCTGTGGGTAAAACCTTATGTAAACATAAGTAGGTAAACATTCTAAAGGACTCTAAGAAAGAAGTGTTTTTTTAAGGTTTTATTGATTAATCATAACATTGAGTAGGTACTCATAAAATATGACTAACTTCAAATTAATACACTTTAAGTCTTGAGTGTAAGAAAATTCAATTTACCTTCTAATCCCTACCCTATTAGAAAATTTTTCATATTGGGAACATAGAGAAACTTTACATGTTGTAGGCTGATATTTCTGTCCAAATATCCTGCTCCAAAATTAATCCACAGAGACTTCTTATTAATTATGAAAGCTTGAACAATATCTTGGGCCTGTTTCAAACTAGCTTTTATGACTTAAATTACTCCATTTGTATTCATCTATTTGTTGCCAAATAACTTATGACTTTTACCTCTTTTGTTGCATCTCTGTACCCTTTCATCCACTGGTGACTCTGCCCTTCCTTCCAGACTTCTTGCCTATACCTCCTGCCTAGCTAATGGCTGTTACCTTTTTATGAAACCAAGCAAAAGTTGCCTTAGAAAAAACATATCTTCCCAGTGTATAAAAAGATTATTCCACAACATTTCCCCTTTTTATCTAAATAAAAAGAAAAGGATTTAATTTAAACACAATAAAACCATAACGCAACAATAACGATTATCAGATAAGAATTACATTTACAAAAAAAAGAATTACATTTACAATGTTAAATCCATTTGTATTTGGCAATTTCCTAGAAAATACTCCATTTTTTAATCCTATCTTGGTAAGTCCAAAGTTCTGTATCTAATTTACCTACTACCATAAATAAAGAAAACTATAACCAAGACTATCTAGTTTTCAATTCCATCAAGACCCTGGAGGATATAATATTATGTTAATAAACAGGAAGTGCATTGCAAACAACTTCCAAAACTATAAAGAATAATAGAGACAGCTGGCTGCTTGGATAGTCACTCATTGTTCCTCTGTAACATTGGGGCATCCATCTTTGGCCCATAGGCCTGGAAAATCTGAGAGATTTTTTTTTTTTTTTTTTTTTTTTTTTTGTGATGCAGGAATTTTTGAAAGACAGTCCTACCCTGTCTTGGTAAAGTTTGAACGTTGCCTTCTTTTGTGTCCTGCTTGTCCAATTTGGAGAGCATAATGTCAGCAATCGAAGAAGGGGCAGTTTCTTGCCCAGTGGCTAACCTGTGCCACAGAGAAAGAAAACTCCATATGAAGGTTCTTTAATGCCCATCATCTTCTCTAAAGTAGATCGGTGCTGCAGGAGCAGACATGTCTCACTGTCATGAATAGTTTTTATATTATTAAAACATTTAAAATGGCATATTCTATAGGTCTTTGAAGTATTTGAAGATTATCTATCTGTTTAAAATATATATGCTTAACCTTAAAAACATACCTAAGCCGGGCGGTGGTGGCGCACGCCTTTAATCCCAGCACTCGGGAGGCAGAGGCAGGCGGATCTCTGTGAGTTCGAGGCCAGCCTGGGCTACCAAGTGAGTTCCAGGAAAGGCGCAAAGCTACACAGAGAAACCCTGTCTCGAAAAACCAAAAAAAAAAAAAAAACCATACCTAAAATGACCACTGGTTTGATTTTTACATATGACTACTAACTTGCTTTTGTTAATTATCCTAAAGAGTTTGTAATAATAGCTTTTAAGGATTAGAACTTTACATTATATTTTTAAAGGAGCTACATAGATACAATACATTAAATGAAAATAGAAACATATGTAGAGTATTTTTCTAAAGAAAATCATATTAAATTTATATCAATATACAAAAATCCATACTATATAAAATATTTGAGACTAATGGTTATTTAAAATTTGCTCTATCACCATATCATACATACACATTTCAGTACATCATGCTCAATCTTATACTTTCTGTCTGGTAATATTTTCTGCCAGTTTCATATGTTGAAAAAAGTTAAATTAAAAATATAGAATTTTCTAAGAAGGAAAGGTAGACTACAGTGCTGCCAATCAAGTGTGTTAACTAAATCGAGATTATTCTTGCACCAAATGTACAGGAATGAAGACCCAGTCAACCTTCCACCTTGTCAAGGTTTTTCTAAGGTCAATTTGAACACCCACAGCCTTTGAGTATATTCCTACTAAGGTGGGTCATTGAATCTCTTGGTAGTGTATCCAGAATTTGTATTCTTGGTTTACTCTAATAAAAATTCCTTTTAAAAAATTAGACTCAATATTCCACCCTTTTATCCCATCACTTCTATACTATAGTCTCATTTTTCCCTTTACAAAATGATCCCTGAATCTAATCTCTTTGTTTAGCTTTTTTTCTGAGTATTATCAATAACAGCTTTTGACCAATCTCATAAATGACAATAAACATCCATATCCAACTGAATGACAAAAACCACCCATTTCACCTCTTGGAAATATGGACTCTGTATTTTCCAGACTACTTCCAGTTGTCTGAGGGCACTGGCATCTTTAGAGGACCCTAGAAAAATTAGAATAATCATCAAGTCCTGAGAGAGTTAGATGTATCATTTGTTGTATAGTCTCTGTGCAACAGGAAGTGTGCAGCTCATCTGAAGTCCTGGCTGGAGTACTCTGTGAGGCTGGACCATATCATCCAGCAGTGTTGAATCTGTTTTGGATGCAGAGCTCTGAGGAAACTGCCACAGAGGGACTCTGAGGTGATGGATCACTTGGGACACCTGTTTTCATTGGTGTCTGGTCCCCTGTTTTCATTGGTGTCTGGTCCCCTTCTCTGAAAATACATAAACTTTCAATGGTAACATATGTGCATTAACACAAGTATTGAATTTGAAGTGTGCACAAGTCAGTTAAAGATGATTTTTTTGTTTTATGTTTGAGCAGGTAAAAGACATCTGTCAACTTTATAAATCTATTTGCATTATATAATCAAACTGTAAAATAAACGTCTATCCATGTAATATGAAAGGATGACATGTTAATATTAAGTCAGGAGGACTCTGTAGCCAACAAGATTTATCATATCTCATCTCATTTTAAAGCTGTCCCCATGTCAAGGAATCAGCTTGCACGTCACATCTCTTGTAGTCTATTTTGGCTTCCTCCACTACTTAGCCAAAATACTCAGAAAGTCTCCCATGGTCAAATCTGATCTCTATTAATCTGGAAGGAATCTTCAGCCTTTTGTTTCCTGTGAATGTTAAACTGTGAGAGAGAGAGAGAGATCTTGGCAGGTTGGAGAGAGAGAGACACACCATGCAGACAGCTCTCGTGTAGCGGATTTTATTGGGGGAAGAGAAGGAGGCAGAGTGCGCCTCTGGAGATAAGAGAGAAAGAGAAGAGATGGGATAAGGAGAGAGAGAAGGGGGCACAAAAGCAAAGAAGTGATGAGAGAGAGGGGGAGGGAGGGAGAGATAGAGAGGTAGTTTGCTTTTAATAAGGGGATTTAGCACATGTGTATAGAGACTACACAGCCATGCAGAGCATGTATATAGATTACATAGTGACTATTGCCTTAGAACCCTGGACTGTCTAGGCATCTGCCTTCATACTGACAACACATGCGTGGCCATAGGACCCTGAGCTGACTAGTACAGATACCTGTAAGCTAACAGTGGAAACAAAAGTATAACCTATCCTCCAATGCAATGGATTTTTGAGTTCCTGTATGAAGTTATGACATTTTAAAAATAGATAGCTTGGTTTAATTTAGAAGTTACCATAGTCCAATGTCTCTCACCATCTATTGTTTTTTTTTTGTACATTAGCATTTTAAAAACTCAAAGTTAGCAAGATGTCATATAAGATCTAGACTCCCTATGTATTTCCCATCTTTGCATGGCTTATCTTTTTTGATTACTCTCTCTTTAAAGACTTTACTTTATTATTTTTGAACTATTTTTCATTTGACTCTCTATACCCATTTGTTTTTCTTAAGCCTATACACATTGTTAAACACACTGTAACCTGTTTAGATTTTTTTTTTCAGTCTAAACCCTCTTTTATCTGCATGAGCAAAACCTTAAACCCACCAAGCAAATTAGCTCATGGTGCACTGGTGGCTCAAGCATGCAGGCAGCTGTCAGGAGATGTGTCTCTGTACTAAGGCTGGCACTAGAGGCAGGAGACTAAGTAGCTGCATTTGACTCTGTTTTGGTGTGACTAGAACCTTTTTTAAAGCTTTCTTAGGTCTTATGTGGCTCTATATGGCCAGATATTGGGCACCATTTGTAGGTGGATAATTCTCTCCTGCCAGCCTGCTCCCTAATAAATGCACAAAGACTTCATGTTAATTATGACAACTTGGTTGGTAGCTTAGGCTTGTTTCTAGCTAGTTTTTATAACTTAAATTAATCCATTTTTATTCATCTATGTGTTGCCATGTGACTCATGTCTTTTACCTCTTTTCTTGCATGTCTGTTCCCTCTCATCCTCTGGTGATTTCACCTTTCTTCTCAGAATTCCCTCTGTCTCTCCCACTAATACCTCCTACTAATGGCCATTTTGCTTTTGTTTGGTTGTATTTTTTGTTTTTCTTTTTTTGTGATTGTTGTTTATTTTATTTTGTTTTTGTTTTTCAATATAGGGTTTTTCTGTGTAGCTTTGGAGCCTGTCCTGGAACTCCCTCTGTAGACCAAGCTGGTCTTACATTCACAGAAATCTACCAGCCTCTGCCTCCTGAGTTCTGAGATTAAAGGCCTTTTCCATCACCACCCAGCTATTTAGCTTTTTATTACACCAATCAGAAGATGCTTTGGCAAAGTCACATCTTCACAAAGTACAAAAAGATTATTCCACAACAGCAAGTAGCTTTAAAAACCCATATTTTTTTTTAGATCTACTAATTCTGACTTAATGGTCCTAGAATGTTGCTCTGTAGTCCAGACAATTCATTGCTCCACAACTGGTTCCAATGTGGATCCCAGCTTCTAAAACATCAGTTAGAATGATAGCTGTAGAAAACTGCCTTACAAAGGACAATTAGACATTCCCTTTAAGTGCACTTTTTTTTTTTTTTTTTGAGACAGGGTTTCTCTGTGCAGTTTTGGTGCCTGTCCTGGAACTTGCTTTGTAGACCAGGCTGGCCTTGAACTCACAGAGATCTGACTGACTGTCTCCCGAGTGCTGGGATTAAAGGCATGCACCAATAGCACTATCTGTACTCAGTGACTTTAAAAATAAATAAAAACAGCAAATTAGGTTGTAGGAAAAGTAATGGAGGAAACAGAAGATTGGTAGAGAAAGATAGGCAGGATGTATTTGATCAGAATGAATTATATACATGGATGAACTTTTCAAACTAAAAGTGAAGATTTGATCCACAGTTCAAAAACAATCTGTTAATATTTTAGGTTTTTTAAAAAATGATTTAGGATAGACAGTAATGATAGCTATGAACTCATAGCTCTGCATATCTACTAAAGTATTGTTGATGCTAGAAGAGTCTAGCAAAAACAGCCACCTAATAAATATTTTTGAAAGAAAAGTGAGACAGGGTTTCTCTGTGTAGCCTTGCACGTTTCCTGGATCTTGCTCTGTAGACCAGGCTGGCCTTGAACTCACAAAGATCTGCCTGGCTCTGCCTTCTGAGTGCTGGGATTAAAGTCATACATCACCACCGCCGGCAGACCAAATGTTAAACAATGTTCGGAATTAACTTACTACATGTGAATCTCTTAGAATATTTCTGACATATAGTAGACATTGACCAAGCAATAAATCTGGCATTCTTTTTTTCCTCTGGAATAAACTAAGACTTAGTAGAATTGGCTTTCCTGTACATGACTTCTAAGAATTAGTGAAATTTATCTTACTTATATATGTTGTCCTTGGAAGAAAATGTGATAATAACAGTCTACTTAAAGTTGTTAAGGGTTTAGAGACCATGAGCTCCCATGAGCTCAGGTCAGCTGTCACTGTGGATTTCCCCATCATGACCCCCTGCTCTTACAATCTCTCTTCCCTTTCTTCAACAAGACTCCAGGAGCTCAGCCCAGTGCTTGGTTGTGGTACTCTGTATCTGCTTCCATCAGTTACTGGATAGAGTATCTCTGATGACAATTAAGGTAGTCACCAATCTGATTATAGGAGAAGGCCAGTTCAGGTACCCTCTCCACTATTGCCATGATTCTTAGCTGGAGTCATCCTTGTGGATTTCTTGCTGTTTCCCTGGCACCAGATTTCTTCCTAACCCCCCAAAGCCCCCCATCAATACATCTCTTTTGTTACACTCCCCTTCTTTACTGCCCTCAACTCTCTCTCTCAAGTTCCCATTCCTCCAGCCCCCACTCCCCCAGTTTACCCAAGAGGTCTCTTCTATTTCCCTTTCCCAGGGAAATCCATGCACTCCAATTTGGGTCTTTCTTATTATTTAGCCTCTCTGAGGCTGTACATTGCGTGTTGATTATTCTAAAATCCACTTATGAATGAGTAGATACCATGTTTGTCTTTCTGGGTCAAGGTTATCTCACTCAAAATGATTTTTTCCAGTTTCATCCATTCATGAGGTCATTGTTTTTACAGCTGAGTAATAATCCATTGTGTAAATGTGAGCACATTTTTTTTTTATTCACTCTTTAGTTGAGGGGCATCCAGGTTGTTTCCAAGTCTGGCTATTGTGAATAATGATGGTATGAACATAACTGAGCAAGTGTCCTTGTGGTATGATTTAGCATCCTTTGGGTTTATGCCCAAGAGTGGTAGTGCTGAATCTTGAAATAGATTGATCCCCACTTTTCTGAGAAACCTTCATATTGATTTACAAAGTGTCTATACAAGTTTGCACTCCCATCAGCAGTGGAGGAGTGTTTTGCTTACTCCACATCCTCCATGGTGCCTCCATGAGAACAACATAGGCCCTCTACATGTGTGTGACAGTTGTGTAGCTTGGTCTTTTTGTAAGTGAGACCAGAACCTGTCCCTACTGCTCAGATGTTTTTTGGGAACCTGTTGCCCATGCTGGATTACCTTGCCCAGCCATGATGCAAAGGGGAGGAGCTCGTTCCTGTCTCAACTTGATGTGCCATGCTTTGTTCAATCCCATGCGAGGCCTGCCCCTTTCTGAATGGAGATGGAGGAGTGGAAGAGGGGGCTAGGAAGAGAGGAAGGAGAGGAAACTGTGGTCTGTATGTAAAATAAATGAAAAAATGTTATTTAAATTAAAAAGACATAGAATAAATAAAAAGAAAGTAAAAAATAAATTATATTAAAATGTTAACTAAATATGATATATTTCTAAGTAATATATAAGAATAAATTATATTTTATATAGTTGATAAGTATGTATATGTTATCTGTGAATTTTATATAGTTGATAAGTGTGTTTATGTGGTCTGTGTACTTAGCTTTTATGGGAATGTAGGGCAAACAAATCTCATTAATGTATGTGTGTGTAGAGTGTCAAATACATAGATACAGAGATGGTCAGAGAGAAATGTAAAAGAGAGAGAGAGAGAGAGACTGAAAATGAAACAAAATATGACACATTGCTGGATCTGGTGGAAGGATATACAGGAACTCTGTATTTCTCAACACTTTTAAGTTTGACATATTTTTAAAGGTTATGATGGTTCATCGTTGTCAACTTCAGAAGATTTAGATTCATATCTCGGTAAGTCTGTATGTATATTTCCAGAAAAGTACAACTGAGCAGGGCAGGCCCATCCTGTATATGGGAAGTACCATCCCATGGACTGAATAAAAGGAAGATAAGTCCAAGCATTTGTTGCTCTTTGTATTCTGACTAGGGAGCCAATGTGTTCAGCTGCCTTGTGCCCCAGCTTGCAATCCTTGCTGTCATATACACTTAAATTGAGACATGAAACAAACTCTCCCTCCTTCAAAAAAATGAAATTGCTAGTGGGATTCTATACTAGATCAATCATTTGCAAATGTAATGCTTATTAGTAAACTACCTCACAATCATTGAACTTCTTGAGTAGGATTTAAAATGATCATATAAGTCACCACTGTTAGAGATTTGTCAAAAGTAGAAACCAGATAGTTTTTAGGCACAGTATAAATATAAAACGATGGAAGGCTGAGGAGGGTCTTCTAGTATCAAATCACTCCCTGATCTCTTCTACTGCATTAAACTCTGCTACTATCCTTCACTAAGTCATATAGTAAGTACCTTTCTTACTGTTTTTAGATCTCTACTTCAGACTACAATTCACAAGCTAATGTAAAGGCACTATTCTGAGGCCCCAAACATAATCATTTTGTTCGTTTTCTATTCCTAATTGAACTTCCTAATCTTACATCACTTGAAGTCTAAACCATTCATGTGTTTTGGAATTCAGATATATTCCTTAGATAAGATTGACATTCTACATAGGAAGACTAAATGCTTAAACACACCATAATCTACTCTGAAGTTGAGTCAATGCTTATAAGAACTCCTGGTTTGTTTTATTTCAGCTCCTTTGAACATATAAATCAATTGCTTGTCTATAGCCATAACAGATGAAAAGAGACAGAAAAAAGAGGCAATAAGGTTAAGGTTAGTAAAAAACAAAAATAAAGACTATTACAGAAAACTACAGATATAAACAAAGTCACAAACAGGTCTGCTGCAAGTCATATTCACAATAACAGTATGAATAATGTTAATTCTGACCGTAGAGACAGACTGACTATGTGACCCTCAGTGCAGTTCTAAATGATGCTCAGTATTGTTCCAAGTGTTTGTAGATTCATAAAAGTAATCTTCAGCTAAATGGCAGATTTGGGTTAAGTTTTTATGAGTTGCAAGAAGTATAACAAAGTTTATCTTTAGGGCTACTGCAAGAAAGAAATGCACCTACTGTAGAAATAGAAAGAATTGCATCAGGAAGGGCCAATGCATAAGAAAGGTATAATTAATCAAATAGAAAACCTTAGAGTGATGTAGAAAATTATGTAGTTTTTCATATATTCACCAAGCAGCAAATTTAAATAGTGAAGGAAAAAATCAATAATATCCTCTAAACATACTGTACAATGTATTTTAAGTTTCATAAAGTGAAATGTAATGATACCATTATTAGGGTCACTTTTTGCCCAGTCTGTAAATACTATATGTTATAATTTTGGTCTTTATACATCTATTCATTTCTTGTATTAGGCTTCCAGTGATAGACACCTGAATCCATTCTCCTTCACTCAGTTCTGCCAAAAGGATTACTCTTGCAAGCTATCCATTCACTTTCCTGCACTATATTATACTTCATTTGGAAAATGTATTTTTAAAAAAAGCTTTAGCAAAAAAGCTCAGTGTACTTGACAGAATGAGCTTTGTGTGAAACCTGTGAATACCATGTGCTTGTGAATACTAGAGAGTTCTCAAAGCATGCTCATTCTATTCTCATTATTTTGTTGAATTTCCCCTCTAATCTGTAGAAGAAGGCAAGGCAGGTTTTATTATCTGTTTCATAGATGAGAAAGCTTGGCACTGGGAGGCTAAGTGACTTGCCCAAGGTTAGATTTGTATTGAGTGTTGAAGCTTGACATGAACCTACCTTTTTATTTTTCAGTACTTCTCCCACTAACACGTGCTAAGATCATCAATCTTAATAGTAGATGACTGGAAAACACAGCACAAAATAGCGACCCTCCAAGCCACCCAGAGGCCCTGTTCCCATTTTTTACACTCCTATAGAGCATGGATCGGCAAACCAAAATCCACTGAAAAAGAAAAATGAGGTTTATTACTTTAAAAAAATAAAAAGTGTATTGAAGCAGAGCCAACATGTTTCTTTACATATTGTCTATATTGATTTTCAACATACGTGACAGAATTATGCAGTTGGGACAAAACTACATAGTCCTAAATTTGTATTCATTTACTGGCTCTTTAAACTAAAACGTTTTTTGGTATTCCCGCTACAGAATATGCAAAGGCAAAAAAAAAATAGCTTTCCTGATTCTTGCAAATAATTCTCTAAGGAGCTCCAGAGGTCTCTGGATGACATTTATAGGCAATGATTTTAAAAGAAGTCTCTAAGGGGGCTTGAATCCCCACCTCTTACTCATTTGCTTCATGTTCTTCTTGCTAACTGTATTGTGGACAACACCTAGAGCTGCAGAGTTCACTTTATGTACATGACGAAACAAATCTAAGTACAAATGATATTAGTCAAAAAAGTACACAACATCCTATCTCTCTCTTTCTCTCTCTCTCTGTATACACACACACACACACACACACACACACACACACACAAACACTGCACACACACACACACACACACAAACACTGCACACACACACACACACACACACAAACACTGCACACACACACACACACACACACACACACACACACACACACACACACACACAAACTTTCACCAATGCAGACCATGGGGAATCTCTGAAGTGTTTCAACGTCTTTGACATAAAATGTCATCTTCTGGATGTGGCAAGGCTCTTTCCCTCCTAAACTCTCAACAGCTGTGATTGCCCCAGAAGAACTGTGAAATATTGTGCCCATTAATGTCTGTAATGGAGGTAAGTGCCTTGGGTTGCCCCATTGCTCCCTGAGAACTTATACATAAGGGCACCAGGGAAGAAGGTGTCTCAAAGCTATGGCTATGAATGAAGTTATATAGATAGCTAAGGTTTGTGGGAGAGAGGACTCTACAAGGTCTTGCCATTCTCTGATGATACATGACAACTAATGGTTTCTGGAAGATACAGAAATTTTCTTTATTTTAGGGTTACTGAGCCACTCATAAATTATGTAGGTAATGATACAAGAATTCATTGGTTCATCAAGCTAGATAAGTAGAAAAGTGCCTTTTTTTTTGTCCTGGGAGCCTAATCTAGAATACATAGATATTTGTTCATATCCCCTGGAAACATCAGGCAACAGATTTTAAGTATGTTATTGGTAGGGTTGTTCCTTTCTATTAAAGAAATCAATTCAAATGGGTGAACTAACAATTACTAAGACATATTTGCTAGTTAATGCCAAGAACATTTAATACAAAATACATTGTAGTTTATCATCTTGCCATTCTAGCTACATCTATGCTCTTGACAAGTTTACATAGCCTCATGGATGTATGTTGCATTTATGTGATGATTAATCTTGAATATATCACAAGGCAAATCACACAAACAACTTGCTATTCAATGATGTTGCAAGGAAGTTTCACAGCAACCAGCACCTGACATCCAGAAAGCCTTGATTTGAACCTGTTCAAACTTTTCATATGCTAATTAATAGTGATTTAATGTTTCCAGTTAATGGAGACAACAATGTGGGAGATGTCTTACATCCTTCTTACCATTGTACTATATGAAACATAGTTCTATTTTCTTCAGAAGAAATGCAAAATCTCAACAACTCCTCCATCAAAATCCATCATCCAAGGCTCTGAGACTTTGGTCTGGATTATTGTCCTCTTTTCTCTCTTTCTACCAATTTTTCAGTTAGTCTGTTCTCCATGCTCAAGCAAGAGTGTATATATGAAAATACAAAGAAACCATTACAATGTATAAAGTACCCAGGGACTTGTACTCCTTCAGAACTAAAAGCCACAGGCTTGATCTTTACTATTGATATACAAAGCTTCTCACCATATGTACTTCTACTTGCTCCCAACTTACCTGGCTACTTCTCTGAGCTTATCATTTTATACCCTTTTTGATTCAGGGCTCTTTGAACACATTGCCTTGCTGGCACATCCTCAAGAACTTGTCATTCATTTTCTCTCATCAGAACCTATGTCTAGCTCTCCTTGTTTGCATTGTTCTTCATTCAAATGAATAATCACATGGTACCCATCCCTATACCTTTTGGTTTTGGTTCATCTAATGTTTTGAGTGAGGTCCTTCTTGACTATTCCTTAATAAATTGAAGGCTATTAATCATTCCCCTCCACATCAATACTCAACTATAGTGTCTATTTCCATTTCTTGCTGCATTTATATTTTCATGTTTTTAAGGTGAATTATATATTTCACACATGAAACATCCAACTTCTAAGTACTTGTTTTATTTTTTAACATTATAAATTATAATGTTATATAATTCAAATATTTGTATTATATGTCTGCTATATACCTCCCCTAATTGGAATTAAGATAAATGAAAGCAGAGGTTTTTGGTTGATGAATTAATATATAGCCTTTAAATTTATGACTAAGTGCCTGGTAAAGAATTTAATATGCATTTCTCACTTAATTATCACATTAATGAAGTAAATAGGCAATGTTTCTTATGATAAAAGAATAGGCTTAAGATTATTAAACTTAAATTATTTGCTGTTACTCAAACAAAAATAATCAGAACTATTGCCACGGTGGTCACTAGGAATTGAAAATTCACAGAAGTCTCTCTTCATTATGACACTCTAACAGACAAGGTAATCACTAGAATAATTTTGAAAGAGATATAACATAATTTAAATGAAATCTCTTATTAATTTAAAAATTAATAGAAAAAGAAAGAGTAAGTTTATCATGAGTTATTTCAGGTAGATATTTTAGTTTGGAAAGACAGGGTGTTCTTTAAAAAAAGTACTATATCACCATTTCTAGAGCACATAACATCTTTCAAATATGTGTTCATTGGAGAAAAATAAGAAAGAATGAAATGAAGGAAGGAAGGGAGGGAGGGAGGGAGGGAGGGAGGGAGGGAGGGAGGGAGGGAGGGAGGAAAGAATAAAGACCTGGAAATTAGATCAGTGCTTAAAGGTGTTTGCTGTCAAACCTGACAACCTGAGTTTGAACCCCAGTATCCATGTGATAGGAGAGAATCAATTCCTACAAGTTGTCTTCTGACTTCTAATGTAAGCCATATCATGTATATAGATGGAACCACACACAGGAGAGAGAGAGAGAGAGAGAGAGAGAGAGAGAGAGAGAGAGAGAGAGAGAGAGAGAGAGAGAGAGAGAGAGAGAGAGAGAGAGACAGAAACACAGAGAAAGGGGAAAGAAAATTGAAAACACTTGTTCAAGTACTGAGCATTAAAAAAAGAGTTTCAATATGAAGATTTGTGCCAACTCTTATTGCATCTTTTATGCTGTGTTCAGTTGATATCACTGGGAATTCTGCTCTTTCCTGAAGTGAAACAGAAGAGCAGTGTATCTGGGATAGAGAGGAGGTGTGGATGGGGGACTGGAGGGAGGGGACACTGGGTCAGGATATATTATAGGAGAGTGGAATATATTTTAAAGAATAAGTTTTTATTAAATACATTTTATTTCCCCCCGGGTATCCTAGCTATGTTACAACAAAGCTGTATAAATAAGGTGGAAACTGAGAGTTGTTAAAACAGAGAATGAGGCATTTTAACACATAATTTTCTAAGGAATCCAAAATGAGTAAAGAGGTGATAGTCAATAGAAGATGCACAGATGAAACCTAGGATGCTTCAAGTGAGATGCTAATGAACTGTGAAAGGTTCTGAGCAGTCTTCACAGAAAGGGGGTGTATGAGCTGTGGTCGTGAAAACTCATAGACTACTCAATTCTCATAACTGAGAAGAATTGAAAAGAACAGTAGGTCAGCAGAAGATGTAGCAAACTGTTTATCTTGCTCAAATTTTCTTCCTTTTCTCTCCCCTTTCTGTTATTACATTTTTCAGAATGTTAGAACTCCTTCTAATAAAGTAGCCAGAGTCGTGTCTTTAACTACAGTTTTACAATTTTTATCTCTGGTATAAATGAGATAAATAACTGAAAAACTGATAATAAAACTCTTTTTTATAATGGCCAGGAAAACTTTAAAATCTTTTTGTATCTTTTCCATCTGTAAATTAAGAAAATTTCGAAAGAAAAGCTAATATGAAACATTAAACACTGACAATAACCATGAAGGTGCATAGTAAAGGGGTCTGTTACTATTTAAAGAAGACTTAATTTCCTTCTCCTTATATTTAAAATATAAACTTGATGCCATCTTTTCAAAAAAAATGTGTAATGAGGGTTCTGAAGCAGCCTAGTAGTTCCATGTTAGATCTTCAACAGAGTGAGGCACTTCAAAGCAAATCCAACTTGGGTTGGATTCTATTACCTATATTAAAACTAAATAATGATTTCCTTTCCCATTATAAAATTTTTAATAATATCATTAAATACTTATAGAACTGATATCTCCATTATAAAAGTAGGATCAGCTTTGCCTATATCAGAAATTTCTTTTATTTGCTTTAATTAAAGGAATATTTTCAATGTCTAGAGAATTGAAGTCAGAGGAATTTACCTCTTGTCATTCTTTGTGGGTTATTGTGCTGTATTTGCATCTTGAGAAAACCATTTCATTGTATATGATCTTTTATTGATGTGTTGACATACACATTTCAATTTAATGTTTTCCCATGGACCAGTTTAAGAAATTTTGTCTGAGTGTTTTATATACTTAAGGTTCATGGTAATGACCTTATTATGAATTTAATTTTGGTCCAATAATGGCTCTTTGTTTCCTTTGGTTGAAATCATTTTGGGATCCCCAAGTGTGTAGATTTTTGTCATCAAACATGTCTGTAAAATATTTTTGCTTATGGTGATTATTGACTACCTAAATTTGGCTTAGCTAGATACACATTTTCCCACACCTATCAAGTATGTTTCCCTGTTTTAATGAACATACACCAAAAGTATCTATACAACTTGGAAAGAAAGCAGTAGCCACTGTCTCTGCTGATTGCTATGGTTTCAGTTTGTAATAACCACAATAAAGAAACAGATTCTAATCAATTCATAAGCTTTACTACTCTTAATCAAAGTTTCCAAAGTTGTCTTTGATATTGTTACCATAGGTTCACCTCGGATACAGAAGGAATAACACTCCACAAGTTTCTCCAAAACTTTATTTATTATTTATTTATTTATTTATTATCTTTTTGGTGTGAACATGCTCCTCCTATAGCATATGTGTGGGGTAAGAGGAATAGCTAGTGGGAATAAATTTTCTTTTTCAACCATGTGAAGCCTAAAATCAAACCTACGTTCAAATACCCCTACATCTATACACAAACATACACATGCAATGAGAAATCTTCATGTCTTAAAATGACTAACAGAAAAAGATGCTCATGAATAGGAATACTGAGAATCTTCTTGATTACTCTTTATCAAACATATCATTATCATTAGATACCCACTTAAATTATAAATAAAATGGATTTCACATCAGATTTAAGGATTGTCTCCTTCACAAGACTGGTTTTATTCATGAAATGTTGGTATTTGTAAATTACCTCCATTTGTGATTTCATTTTGAATAGACTAAAACCAATGTTTGAGCTTTTCCTTGTGTGGTTTTAATAATTAAAGAGGAAGAAATTGCTGTTCTTAATGTGTGGTCGTAAGAAGACTTGATAGACTAAATATTACATTTAAGTTACATCATTTCCATCAAGAGGGATAATAAGACAAGGAGGAATGCTCAAAAGCCACTTCAATACAACCATTTCTACCATACCATACATTTTAATTTTCATAGAATATGGACAGTATAAAAATTGATTAAATTCTGATTAAAAGACTCTTAATAGAAAGTAAAGGAATAAAATATTGAAGGATGTATAACTAACTGAAAATAATTAATATTTGGAAATGGTTGTATTCTCATGACTTTATTTAAATACTGTTTGGCCAGTATCAGTTTTTGAAGTTAAATAAAAACAAATTCTAGCTAGTTGTTTTGCCTACATACCTTTTCTCTGCATGCAAATTAGCAAAATATAGAGGAACAACTGACATTGCATATTACACACAGTATTTTATATTGAGGAACATAGTCTTTGTAACATATTTCTAAGGAGGAGAGAACCCCAAATGCTCTGCTTCTCACTTAGCACAAAAATGATACCTCTTCTATTTAAGCATTTAGTTGGATATTCTTAAAAGATGCTCAGCCCTAAAGCTAAACTACAACATAGACTTTGAAAGACCTGTCCTATTATCATGGCAGTCTAGTCTGAATGGCACTAGCTGTATAGTTACTTCATTACACTGTGATCTTAGACTGGAAGGGTATGCTGGAACCTGAGTGTCCTAGGAATATCTCAGGGATTATATAAAACAACTTTATTTGGCTTGAGTTTCAGTGTATGCTGTGATAAAAATCATCCTCTGAGCCCTGACTTTGAAATGCAAACATGAGTAAACAACATTTATCTGTCTGTTTTTGAGTTTTGAGTCAATGCTTATTGAAGTTCAAGTACAAGGCATTTGAGAGACTGTTCTCTACTGAAGAGACAGTATCAGAAGTATTTATCTATGTACAGAGCTAAACAGCTTTGCCTCTGTAGAGCCCATATAAGTTCTCACATTTGGCAATCCACCAGCTTTAGTTATTGTTTTTATCTTATCTTTTTATAATGATGGCACGAGAAGGATTCTTTTAAAATGCAAATAAAATATGCAAATTGGGTGTGTCACTGACTTCATTACCATTCATTAACACTTCAGCAGGGATGATTTTGTCACCTTAATTTGCTTCATTGGATTGGGCTCTAAGGGAAGCAGATTAAGTACAGTTATGTTTTGAAAATGAAAAGACTAGACAGCATGATAACAGAGATCCTAACAAATTTAAATACAAATATCTCGCTTATATAAAAGTATATATCTGTGTGTCTGTTGAAACACATAATAGCAAACATCTTTTGAGAATTTGGGAATAATATAAAAAGAGCAATTATAACTTATGAATTATCCTAGAAAGGCTTACTCTGAGCAAGTTGGAAACTGGAAATTGTCATCATCTTCTAGGAAGTGGCCTAGAATATTCTCACTAAAGGAAACATTTAGATCTTTATCTCTTAAAAATTAGCAAGCATACAAACAGCAGAGGACTAAAATGACATTTTTAAATTCTATCTAATTACTGAAAAAAATGTGGCATCTGATAAATACTGGATTTCAATACAATATCCTTTATAGATCATGTTCATACCACAATATTTCTGTACACATGTGTATCGCCTCATGTCCTCCTCCCTATCTCATTTCTTCCAAGTCCCAGGTCTATATGCAGTGTTTTCATGTATACCTCCAACTGTGTGAACTTTGGATATTTCAAACTTAGATTTCCAAAAGTATATTGCAGTATTTTCCATATTCGGTTCTAAACAGACATCATTGCTTTAGCTATAAATTAATAAATTGTTTAGCAACCACTAGAAGAGACAAGCTACAATCTTGTGTTCTCATTTGTCTCTCCTTTCATTTCTTGCCCTTACTCTATAGTTTACATTTGAATCCATTTTGCTTCTTTACTGTAAAATTTACCAAAGTTCTAGTCTGCTAATATCACACCACCATTATTTCTGCAGGCAGGACTCCTGCCGTCCTTGAGCCACACTCCCATTTACTCAAGGTCTGTTGTCAGTCACATACAGGGTTAAACTGAGGAAATAAAACACTTAGTGTGAGTGATTCTGTACATAAATGTTTACTTTTGTGTGAGTGTTTTTCACATGGCTACATGTGTGTGCCTGTGTATGTGTGGAGGCCAGAGGTCAACACTGGGTGTAGATCCTCAGTTGCAGCTTGACAGGAGATCTATCATTGAATTGGAGCTCACCATGGATGCAAGGCTTGCTATCCAGTGAGCTCCAGGGATCCACAGGTCTCTGCCTCCCCAGTACTGTGCATAAACATATGCCTCCATGGCCTGGTGTTTTCACATGGGCTCCGAGGACCAAACACAATTTATAATTCTTCCTCAGTAAGTACTTTATTGACTAAAACCTCCCCAAGCCAAAATATTTCTTTAATAAGAGTCATAAGAACAAAACACAGTGTATGCCATCATCTGTATTTCCTTGTTTCCATGAAATATTGATTAAACAATGTTTGCATGTGTGAGCATGCAAACTCAAAAACATTTGTAAAATATGAACTAAAATTTTTTACTGTAGCCACACCACCTACCCTTTTCCTCCAATCAGGTCAGTGTCTAGCTTACCTGATACCTTGACTTCCTCTACTGAAAACTAACAGCAGCTTGGTGTTTCCTGTAGAATTGCAAAGCCCTGAGGTAGGCAACTTTTAAAAGGGTCCTTTTTTAAAAAAATTTTTTTTTAAAGATTTATTTATTTATTATGTATACAGTGTTCTGCCTGCATGTGTCCCTGCAGGCCAGAAGAGGGCACCAGATCTCATTACAAGTGCTTGTGAGCCACCATGTGGTTGCTGGGAATTGAACTCAGGACCTCTGGAAGAGCAGTCTTAGTTATGTGCTCTTAACCACTGAGCCATCTCTCCAGCCCCTAGAAGGGTCCTATGGATCCCAGCTTCCTTAGGGTCACTCTTACACTTTCAGCTGTGTGTTGGGTGTAGTGCTCATCCTCCTATTGAAGGGTCTGCTAGAAACAGTGGGATGCCACTTTTAAGATAGAATAAACTGAGTTTCACTTTGTTGATATTCTTTCCCCTCAAGTTCCCCCCCTCCCCTCTGGAAAAAGAAGCTGCTGTGCTGTGGGATGACCTCCACAGACACCCATTTGTGAAGGGATTAGATGAGGGATGTGAAGGATGTCTCAAGCCCAAAACCAATCAGGTCCCCTCCAGCCATCAATGAGATACCAGGCAAGGCTGCAGTCTGGACTTCTATGGGGCTGTGAATCCAGTGAATGTGAGTCAGATCTTTGTCCAACAGCTTTGAAATGATTAAATTTTTATAAAAGACCCTTAGATGACAGAGCTAGATAGCTGGACCCAGATTTCTGAGTTAAAAAACGCTATCAATAAAATAGGGTAAACTCTGAGATTATGGGTTTAAACAATTTGTTATGTAACAAAAATAATAGATTACTTAAACTAAATACTGTTTAATTATGAGAGAGAGTGACATGGGGAGAGTAGAAAAGAAGGAAAAAAGAGGTGCCAAACAAAGAGAAGAAAGAAGAGAAGGAAGGGGAAAAAATCAAAGCATTACAAAGTAAGAGAACTATAAAAGGTTTAAACTAGAGAGATGCTAGAATAGCTGGAGGAAAGAAAATAAGAATGCAATGAAAAAAATCTGATTCATGTGAAATGAAAGAAATGTGCTTTCTGCAAACAAAAGTTGTAATGTGTGAAATCCTAGGAAATGAAATTTTCTTTGCTCTTTGAACACTTGGACTGAGCTGTGGGTGCAGAAGTAATTTTGTAGTTGACTTTCAAAATTAAATTTTTTGGGAAAAATAGAGGAAAAGAATTATGTACCTGTTGAGAAAAGTGGAGAAAATATGTTTAGTAAGGAGGACAGAGGACTGCAGATAGAGAAGGAATGAGAGTATGAAAATATCCCCAGGAAACATGAAGGAAGTAGAAGCGGATGGTTTGCGCACATCAATTCTTGATTAGTCTAAGATGTGAGCAAATCACAAAAAGGACTAGTTTCATGCTTAGAGATAGTTAGTACTACTAAAGCACACTCTCAGTGTTTAGAAAATTAATAAGCATAAATAATTTAATAGACAATCTAGATTCAAATACAGGTCATTGGAAAGAGCGATTCACAAGTTGAAAGACATCCAGAAGAGAATATTGAAATTTTGCCTACCAGTGCAGAAAAGAAGCCACCTAGTTGTTATCTATATTTTTCTTGGTAGAAATCATTTGAATGTAATTGCAGTCCTATATATTAATATTAACCTAGTTAGGTGAATCATGAGCATGGATTTATGATAAATATACTTTATTGATTATCTACTAGCAAACAAATGAGAAATCACTTCAAGTATTTTCAACCAAACACCCAAGGGTTTTAATGCAGATTTAATTAAATAGATAATGACAAAGATACTCAACATCAATATTAAATAGGAGGGAAGAAACAAATGAAAGATTAACCCAAGCAAGGACTGGTATCAATGGACAGAAACTATTGTCCTACGAACAGGTATGAAAAAAAAAGAAAAAAAGAAACCACACAGGAAACCCAGAAAGATGCTGCATATTGCTCATTGTGCAGAAAGAAGGGTCACGGACAAGAGACAGCTGGTTTCTCTATCACTTTCTATCTCCTGTTTATGCCTTCTCTCTCCCAAACCCACTTAGAGAAAGAGGGCAGAACAGTCCAGGAAAATAAGTTTTAAATCCCTGTCTCAGAATGGGAGGACAACATATAGTTATTTGCAAGGCCCTCAGAATGTCAATGTCATTAAAATTATTTGGGGCACACATTTAATTCATAATTATAAAGAAACCATTTAATTTTTTCTCTAGACTACTCATTTTGAGAATTAAGTGTTTTTCTTAAAATTACTTACTCTCTGTGTACAAGGCAGCATGAAACTACTTTAGTGAGAAATAGCCTATGAAATAGTGGCATTGTTGTGTAACAGTTACCTTGTATATTAAAACATTCCATCCAACATGAAACTATTTAAGCATAACGGTAAACAAATCAAACTATTCAGGAAGTCCCTGAAACTGGACAGATTCACTAGCCTCCTTCTTGTGAGCATAGGCAAAGAAAGCCAAGATTCCTCCCTCAGAAGAAAAAGCTACAAAAAAGATTTTCAGACAAGCAAAACTTCAAAGAAGATGCTCTGACCAGACAACTGCCTGGAAGATTTAAAAAAAAGAAGAAGAAAAAACTGGTTGAGTTGCCTGGAAGAGGATTAGACCACTTAAGTTACTTGGAAGAAACATTCTTTAACTTGTGCTGCCTACAGACTATATACAGTGTGCTCTGGGATGAGGTTGCCAGCTCTATGGTTGTCATTTATGCTGGGCGGTGCTTTTTTGATGCAGCTATCCTTGAATCATTTTTGCTCCTGTAAGTAAGCCCTCACCCACATTGATACTTATCAAACTCAGTGGTTTGCTAAGTTTGGCTTTGATGATATCTGTACATTGGATTGTTGTGTGGTGAGTGAATATATGTTGCATTTCTACAGAAAAAGTTTTATCACTCAACAGATGTACATCTCATTTTTTTCTCCTCTTTACCATTTTCAGAGAGAGACCTGGAATTAATGATTGGTGTACTATAAACCTCAGCATGAATGAGATTTCATATGTGGAATTCTTTATGAGAGAAAAATGAAATCATTGGTGCAGATAGCAGATACTATTTTTTTGAAAATCCAGGAGGTTTCCTAGATAGGCCATTATTTTATTTATTCTTGGGGAATTCTCTTTTTTAGCCTTTGTAGTAATGACTTCCTACTTTTGACCTGCCACTATAGGTTTGAATTCAGCATTTTTCAAAAGTGATGGTTCTCAGAAATTTTATCAAAAGTATTAAAGATCTTTAACCACTGAGTACTGTGTGTCAAAAGGTTACTGTGGCATCTTTGTACCATGTGAGTGTCCATTTGAAAGGCCACCCAGTTCTACTCTCACATGTATTGTTCACTGAATTGACTAAAAAAAATACTTGCTACAAGAGAAAAAAATTAAAGATGTTCTAGAGAATAATCTGACAAATGTAATATCATCATAAGGAATGATTTAGGACTATACTACTGAGAGGCATAAAGAGGAGTCATAGATCCATAGCATCTCCTGGGACACCAAATAGAACAATGAATATTTGTTCCTAAAAGAATTATGAGAAGAATAAGTCAATAAAACATTTCATGCCTATAAATATGCCCAAGTTACAATCTGTTTGTCCAACATAGACAAATTGAGGACAAGAATAGTTTCAATGAGATCTTACTATTTGAATCAGAAAAGCATACTATCAATGCAGAGTTTTAAAAAATGTGTGTGTGTGTGTGTGTGTATGTGTGTGTGTGCTGTGTATGCGTGCGCGCGTGTGCACGTGCATGTGAATGTCACATGTGTCTGGGTGCCTACAGAGACCAGAAGAAAGCATTGCCTACTCTGAAGTAGAAGTCACAAGAGCATATGGATGCTGGAAACTGAATATATTTCCCCTCTAAGTACAAAAAGCACTCCTATCTGGTGAGACAGCTCTCCAAATCTTTGTCCATGCATTTTTTATTTTAAAGTATATTATGGATTTTCATATTATAAGAATTAAATTGGATATAGAAAATATCATGGAGCATATTAAAAGCCTATAATTAGGAATATCTCAAATAATTTCTGTTAAATTGTAGATGACATGTAAATCTTACCCATCAAGATATACAGTAATAATATTAACACCTATTGCCTTTGTTCTGTATAGTGTGTACAAAGTGGCTTTGTTCTTAGAATAAAGTTATGATAAAATAGCAACAATTTACTGCAGTATCCAGACTATAATACTTTAGTGTAGTAATCTCATAACATTATCATTAGTAACTTCTGTACATCCAACTACAAGCCAGTGCTCACAGCAAATGCCTTTGTGACAACATGATAAGCATATCACTTTGCTTCTGGATTTATTCTCCCAATAAAGGTAACTCTTTATGTGGTCATGAGAAAACTCTTAGAGAATCCTATATTGAAAATTTTTCATTAAAATATCTAATTTGCACTTCTTCAAACTTCCAAGTTTTTCTAATAAGGAAACTGAGAAATTATTACAGCCATAAGGAGACAGCTTGACTAGATGTATTATGAAAATTTAGAACAGAAAAAAGAGGTAGGTAGAAAACATGGAGATATTAACAAGATATGGACATTTGACAATGAGTATGTTAATATCATCTCAGTAAATAATATGGGGAGAAATAAATAAGAGAAAAATATAAGCATGGTATTTGAGGGACTACTGACAACTTTACACTCTTTAGTTAATCTGAAACTACTGTTTAAAATGTTTATTCTTATACTATTTAGCAATATTAATTGTAACAAAACATTAATTTATATTGTGACATTTCCAGACATGCATAAATCATGCAGGGGATGCTCAATTTTAATAAACTTAGAAATATAGACTCCAGCTAAATTCTATGAATATATAATTGTCACACGTAATATGACTATATTTTGGTATTCCATTTTAAAAATCTCAGTATGTTTGGAATTTAATATTTGTCAACTTAGGCACTACTCACTCACCATTGGTCAATGCACAACTACATTTTAAATCATGCTATGTATCAGCTGTAGATCCATCCATACTTTTGGCTGTTTTGCTTTCTTCGCCCATAACTGGATGAGGCATTTCTATCTCCTATCCTCCTACTCTCATGAATCTAATTGTAAACACATTAGTCATAACGTGCTGACTAATAATGTGGTATAGACATCTGTGTGGTAACTCTCTTACCAAGCAATTAAAACTGGTTCTTAATGCTTTTTGCCCCTTTACTAAAATTTCTAGAAAGCCAACTAAGATTCTTTTCCACAGAATCCTTTATAATTTTTCCAAGAATGCACAACCACATTTGCCTTCCAAGCCTAGGTCTACTGAGATTTTACTTTCAGCTAATTTAGATGTCTGTTGCTTGCTCTACTGGATAGATGTATCAACTTACTAAACAAAATGAAAATCTGTCCTCAGCTCTATCTTTAGAAAGAATAATTCCTGTAGATAGCATTTTTTTTACCACAACTATTTTCAACAGTTTTACTGTGAAGAAATATCATTTGGTATTAGATGTTATCTTAAACTTAACTATATGGTATTTGTATATTTACACTCTGACCTAGCCAACTACTGATGCCTAGTGCAGTCATAGGTCTTCAAGGATACCTACTACTGCCATACTTAACCACCATAATCCTTAATAAACATTCTAAATATTTGTCTTTGTGTCCTCAGATAAGTGTAGTTCTTTCCTGTCATAAAGGAAATTTCATTGTGCAACAGAGAGAAACCATTACAGAAAACCATTACTGATTAGAATGCAGAACTCTGGAGTCCAGTCACAATTGATTTATCTGAAGGACAACTTCTTCACCTAAGGCTCAAGAATCATTGCAGAAGATGGGGTGGAAAAATTATAAGGCTCAAAGGATCAGGAGCTTTCTGTAAGATTGTGTCTCCTAGAAATTTCAGAAGCTACACTCAAGAAGCCTGGGTATGACTGAATATGACTGCCTAAACATGATAAAAAACAAGGCAATATCAATAGATACACTAATGTGGAGGTAGGAAAAACTTGGAGGCTTCTACCAAAGGTAAAGAACTACAGGCACCCAAGTCCGGTGAGAAACGGCAAAATCAGTCTTACTCAAGGAAAAGCTCAACAATTGATTAGCTAATATCGAAATGGTCAGCCCTATAAACCTACATACAGGGGACATTATAAGGACTGAGCAGATTGTAATTATCTGCACATATATATGTAAATATGATGACATGTATATATAATGACAATTAAAGAAAAGTAGGTCATGGTTCCAACATAGAGGATACTTGGGTAACTTTGTGGGGAGCAAAGTCAGGGAAAATGATGATATTATAAACTTGAAAAATAAAGTATATTTTAGAAAGTCAAAATATAATAAAGTATACTAGCAAGTGACTTACTGAAATGTGAAATGACACTTTACTCTGTCTCTGCTCACAGGAGCCTGAGTAAAGGAGGATATAAACTGGGGATTTGATCAAAATTAAAAGGAAAACTTGTCATTAGATTATTGAATTTACCACTGTGTATCTACATCATCTGGTGAATATTTAGAAATTTCTGATATGATAAATGAGAAGATCACGGGGAAAAGCAGCAAAAACTACCTCATAGGTGGTAGAGTATACTTAAGTTTATATGACATAAGAACATTGCACTGTCATCTTAGCTACTCAATTTAAAAAAAAATTTACAGTATACATGAATGCTTTTCACAAACATTGCTCTTTTAACTATTATACTAAGGTATTAATTAATATTTAATATTCCGTTTAGAAGTATTCCATTACTATATACAATGAGTATATTTATTTTACTTTGGAAGGTGGCCAATTCATAAAGTAAGCTTTGGAATGTTATAGCTAATCAAATTATTCAGACTGTGATGTAAGACTTGCATTGCCTATATAAGCTCCTTGTAGTCCATAACAGAATGGACCAAATACACAATGAAAAAGGGCCTGATTATTTATCAGGTATTAAGAATTTGAACCAGATGTAGTATCTCATTCCAGTAATTCCCAATACTCATATGACGGATGCAAAAGGATCATACATTCTAGGGCAGTTTGAGGTATTGTCTGAGACATATACGCAATCACCTTATTCTCAAGTGAATTAAAACATATAGTGTTTAAAGCTAGCAAAATCAGGGCTTAAAACCAAGAATTATAAGCACAGGCACTGTGAAAATGAAGCACTCACTAAACTGACTGGCTCTATATGGGAATAGTGAAAATTCCAACTCAACCGCCTTAGTGATTCATCTATAACCTCAAATATCTTCACATTTGTTAGCTATCTGTCATTCTTTCTTTTGAGCCTTATTAGATTTCATTCCTGAACATTTCTTGTAAAATGTATAGAATGGAGAATGAAGAAGGTATATTGTATTTTTTTGGTTTGGCTTTTTAATTTTATTTTATAATTTAATTTAATTTTACATATCAGCCACGGATTCCCTTGTTCTCCCCCCTCCTGCCCCCCCAACACACCTTACCCCCAGCCCACCCTCCATTCCCATCTCCTCCATGGCAAAGACTCCCCTGAGGATTGAGTTCAACTTGGTAGATTCAGTCCAGGAAGGTCCAGTCCCTCCTCCCAGGCTGAGCCAAGTGTCCCTGTATAAGCCCCAGGTTCCAAATATCCAACTCATGCACTGAGGACAGGTCCTGGTCTCACTGCCTGGATGCCTCCCAAACAGATCAAGCTAATCAACTGTCTCACTTATCCAGTTGGGGGCTCCTCAGCTATTGGTTCATAGTTCATGAGTTTCCATTCGTTTGGCTATTTGTCCCTGTGCTTTTTCCAACCTTGGTCTTAACAATTCTCACTCATAAAAACCCTCCTCTTTCTCACCAACTGGACTCCTGGAGCTCCACCTGGGGCCTGGCCGTGGGTCTCTGCATCCGGTTCCCTCCGTCATTGGATGAGGTTTCTAGCAAAACAATTAGGGTGTTTGGCCATCCTATTACCAGAGTAGGTCAGTTCAGGTTGTCTCTCGACCATTGCCAGTACTCTATTGTGGAGGTATCCTTGTGGATTTCTGTGGACCTCTCTAGCACTTTGCTTCTTCCTATTCTCATGTGGTCTTCATTTACCACAGTCTCCTATTCCTTTTTTTCCTTCTCTGTTCTTGATCCAGCTGGGATCTCACACTCCCCTAAGCTCTCTTTCCCTTGAACCTTGCTCTTCACTACCCCCACTCACGTCCAGCTTGTTCATGTAGCTCTCATCCATTTCTCTGTCTTTGGGCAATCCCTGTGTCTTTGGGTCCTGTTTTCTAGGTAGCCTCCCTGGAGTTGTGAGTAGCAGTCTAGTCATCTTTGTTCCACATCTAGTATCTTCCTATGAGTGAGTACATACCATGTTTGTCTTTCTGAGTCTGGGTTACCTCACTCAGATGATTTTTTCTAGATCCATCCATTTGCCTGCAAACCTCATGATGTCATTCTTTTTCTCTGCTGAGTAGTATTCCATTGTGTATATGTACCACATTTTATTTATCCATTCTTCAGTTGAAGGGCATCTAGGTTGTTTCCAGGTTTTGGCTATTACAAACAATGCTGATATGAACATAGCTGAGCAAGTGCTCTTGTGGTATGATTGAGCATTCCTTGGGTATATGCCCAAGAGTGGTATAGCTGGATCTTGGGGGAGATTGATTCCCAATTTTCTAAGAAAATATTGATTTCCAAAGTGGTTGTACAAGCTTGCATTCCCACCAGCAGTGGAGGAGAGTTCCCCTAGTTCCACATCCTCTCCAGCATAAGCTGTTTTCAGTGTTTTTTATCTTAGCCATTCTGAAAGGCATAAGGTGGTATCTCAGGGTTGTTTTGATTTGCATTTCCCTGGTGATGAGGGATGTTGAGCAATTCCTTAAATGTCTTTCAGCCATTTGAGTTTCCTCTGTTGAGAATTCTCTGTTTAGTTCTATAGCCCATTTCTTAATTGAACTGTTGGGCATTTTGATGTCTAATTTTTTGAGTTCTTTATATATTCTGGATATCAGTCCTCTGTCAGATGTGGGGTTGCTGAAGACCTTTTCCCATTCTGTAGGCTATCACTTTGCCTTGCTGACCGTATTCTTTGCTCTACAAAAGCTTCTCAGTTTCAAGAGGTCCCATTGATTGATTGTTTCTCTCAGTGTCTGTGCTACTGGTGTTATATTTAGGACTTGATCTCCTATGCCAACGCATTCAAGACTATTTCCTACTTTCTCTTCTATCAGGTTCAGAGTAGCTGTATTTATGTTGAGGTCTTTGATCCACTTGGACTTAAGTTTTGTGCACGGTGACAGACATGGATCTATTTGCAGCCTTCTATACATTGATATCCAGTTATGCCAGCACCATTTGTTGAAGATGTTTTCTGTTTTCTATTGTATAGTTTTGGCTTCTTTGTCAAAAATTATATGTTCATAGGTATGTGGATTAATGTCAGGATCTTCAATTCGATTCCATTGGTCTACATGTCGGTTTTTATGCCAGTACCAAGATGTTTTTATTACTGTAGCTCTATAGTAGAGCTTGAGGTCAGGGATCATGATGCCTCCAGATGTTGTTTTATTGTACAGGAATTTTTTACTATCCTATGTTTTTTCTATTTCCATATGAAGTTGAGTATTATTCTTTTCAGGTCTGTGAAGAATTGTGTTGGTATTTTTATGGGGATTGCATTGAATCTGTAGATTGCTTTTGGTAAGATTGCCATTTTTACTATGTTAATCCTGCCTATCCATGAGCATGGGAGATCTTTCTATTTTCTGACACCTTCTTCAATTTCTTTTTTTAGGTATATTATATGTTAACAGAGAGAAGTATCTGAAGAGTGAAAAAGCCTACAGTTGACATTTCTCTTCACTTTAATCTTTGGATATCTCTGTGTTTTCCTAAGATTCCCAAGGACAAACAACTAACATCTTAGGACATACAGACAATAATGCATTCCATTCTTCAATCCCATCTTTGTTTTAAAAATGTCTTGTTATCAGAATGTGTGTGGTTAGAAACAGAAACTCATAATTATATATTTTAAATAATTAAATAAATGTATATGCATATATCCATGGACATGCTAATTCTCTATGAATATGGTGGTTTTTTTCTTTCTTTTACACCTCTCCTCTTCTGACTTCCCTTTATTATCCTCTTCTTTCCTTCCTTCTTCTTTACTTCCTAAAAGATACTTCAACATTGTGCTCGGGTTGATCACAGAATCTTGAGCTGAGGCAAAACTCTTCCTTTACCTTTTGCCAGAACCTGTAGCCAGGATTACATGTATATAACACCTTGCTTGACTTTGAGACCTAAATAATTAGTTATATTTCCATATAAAACTTTAGTCATGATTTTGAATTCACAGTAGTAGAAAACATTCAAAATCAACAGTATCCCTTGGCTAGCGTTTTGAAACACATAGAGTGTAGTCTAACAGTAATGTTCTACTTGGAAGCAATGATATGACTTTGCTAATAATAGTGGAGATAGAGAATATATGCATTAATGGAAGTTTTACCCTGGGATAATGTGGCATTAAACATTTTTAGAAAGCATAAGTTCTGACTGGATATACGAATGACTCCATCTGCATTACTTGGTCATCTATTTGATGATTTCCAACAGCACCTCAGTACTTTACAAAATAGATTGAGAAAATAAATATGAAAGGATTGTGTGCTGTACAAAAATATATTTAGAGTCATTAAAGACCTAGAAAATGTGTCTCAGATGCAAAAAAAATCACAATTACTTAGGTAGTTAAAATCTCCAAAAATAGACACTGATATATTAAATTGTTATACTGCTGAGAATCAGGCAACGAATTTTTATGAGCCAGAATCCCTCAAGAGCATTTTCATTTTCACTTTATTGGTTCCTTTGATGCTGGGTTTTGTTTTGTTTGCTCTTCTACAGTGGCCTTTAGAATGAGTGTCACTGGCTATACTCACATGAAAGAACTGAGACTTAAGCTTACATAAAGTTGTAAAAAGCATGCTCATATGAGAATATGACATAGTGTTCAAATATGCTTATAAAATTTTATAATTTATCAACCATTTGAATTATTAAATTACTTTCTATTGTCAACACAAAATGATAGTCACTCTTTTGCCTAGCAATATAACTTGTTTGAATAAGTTACTGAAGTTCTTCGACATGCACTTCTATGGTAACAGTCTGTTTCTGTTATTGAGATTCCAGAAAGGGCTAGGGAGATGGATCAGTCACTATAGTGCCTGCTACACAAGCACATAGACTTGAATTTGAATCGCAGAACCCATGAAAGAATCTGGAGCTTGCTTGTTATCCAAACACAAGGGAGGGCAGAAAGAGAATACTTGGGCCTTGATGACCAGACAGTCTTCCTTAATCCAAGATCTCCAGGTTTGGTGAGAAATCTTGTCTCAAAAATAAAGTGGGCAGCAATAAAAAAAAAAGACATGTAAGTTGCCTTGGTATATTTGTCAGTGTATATAGGTGATATATGCTCTTATAACCATATACAGATATGTGCCACGTAAACATACACATGAGAGAGTCAAATGTGTGTTGGTCTAGGAACATGGGAGATAAATTGAAAAGCAAATTATTTTCACAAGAGAAGCACCATCTTGTAGATGATGTTAACACCATCTGAACAGAAGCTGGGGTAGTTAAGTGTTGTACCTGACAAGAAGCAATAGGTAATGTTGTGTGGTTGACAAATAACATAATCAACAAATGATGACAATGGAAACTGAGGCTGTTTTAACAGTTTATTTCCTCCTCCTGTACTTGGGGTATTGTGTAATGGTAGTGAAGGCAGCCATAGTAAAGGGAGGGGATGAGTATAACAAGAAAGGTGTGAAAAGAGGAGGAAGAGGGAAATTATCTGGAGAGTGTAAAGGAAGATGCTGCTTTGACTAGATGGAAAGAGAAAGCTGCCTAAAGGATCATCGTTTTGTTCCTGGATCTTCCTGGGGGGATAACGAGAAGAGGATATATTCTAATTTGTCAGGAAAGAATTCAGGTTGTGAATTCAGTGGTGGTGCACGCCTTTAATTCCAGCACTCGGGAGGTAGAGGCAGGTGGATCGATGTGAGTTCGAGGCCAGCCTGGTCTCCAAAGCGAGTTCCAGGAAAGGTGCAAAGCTACACAGAGAAACCCTGTCTCAAAAAACCAAAAAAAAAAAAGTATTCAGGTTGTATTTGCTATGTTCTCCATTCAGTTTTTAAGGGGTTTCATCCTACAGACAGCTTCATCTTTGATATCATACCATATGGCTGTTGTCAACTTAACAGGAAACGAGCTTGTAATGTTTCAACTCATGATTTTGTAGTCAAATACATCTGATTTTCTCCTTTTAGTGTTGTGATCTCAGCCATGAGCTTTTACTGCAAAACTTCATGGAGGAGTTAATGGTTTGAATCAAGTATGTCACGTTTATCCCTAAATTACCACTAAGGACAGACAAGTTGTTTCAATGTGAATTTTTCTACCACAATGACAAAATGCTGAGACAATCAGGATTGTTAATCAAGACAACCAAGTGATAGTCTTTATGTAACTGAGGTTTGATTGACTAACATATGTAGAGGTTCCGTTCCAAGACAGCGTGAGCCCACTGTTTTCTGCCTCTGGGAGGTAGGCCAGGTAGCAGTGGTAGGAAGCATAAAGTGAAAGAAAACATTTTCATGATCCAGGTTACAAACGAAAACTGAGAGGAAGGAGCCAGGTTTCTGTGATACCCTGATGGTATGCCTCTGATGGCTTAAGGAATTCTGACAACGGTGAATCTCCTAATGTACACAACAACACTTAGCTGAATGTACAAGTCTTAGCACAAGTGACTACGGACATTATTCAACAATCAAAATATAGTCTCCATAAACTCAAAACTCCAAAATTATAACAAAGGTGTAAAAATTGGAGGTTAAGGAGAATATCTTTTTTTTTTTTTTTTGTAGTTTTTTTTTGAAACAGGGTTTCTCTATGTAGCTTTGGTGCCTATCCTAGATCTCACTCTGTAGACCAGGCTGGCCTCCAACTCACAGATATCCGCCTGGCTCTGCCTCCCGAGTACTGGGATTAAAGGCATGTGCACTACCACCTGTCTTAAGGAGAATATCTTATTTGCATAGCTGGTATCAATAAATTTGTAAAAGAAGAAAATAGTTATAACCCCTTTCCTTTATCTATTAAAACTTGCTCTGAATAATGCATGGATAGATAATATATTTAGTTTGAACTTATTTATTTGTTATTTACTTCATGATATTTATGAATCCTGCAGAAAAACACAGTGATCAATGGTAAACCATACTATAATAATAGAGGTAAATGAGATTAACTCCTTAAAAGCTATATAAAGTTTCATGAGAACCATAGGACAGAAATATTAAATGTTGGGAATTCTACATGGCATATAGACTTCTTTCACTAGTTTTATGTACTAAATGTAGTATTTACAAATATGTAGCCCTTTAATAACAGTTTGGAAATTGTGCAATGCCGGCCAAATGGCATGTATTACATTGTAAATTCCTCATGAGTATGAAAGATTCTGAAAAAGAAAAACATACCTTTGGATCTGTACTTTTTGTTTCTTTTGGGTAGGTTTTTTTTTTTTTTTTTTTTTTTTTTGGTGCTGGGACACATGCTAGTGACATCCACTACTACTATTGTTTGTTGTTTTTTAAGTGATTCAGTTTTATCTTAGGTTTATGATTTTAAATGGGTCATGTAATTAATCTCAAAGTATGAGTAAACTCTATTACCTCTTAGTTTAGTACAGAAAGAACACTTGTAACATGAGTCACTCATTTTTTTTCCCATGACAGGGTTACTTAACTGCAAAAAAAAAATTTGATAAGTAAAATACTGAACTTTCTCTAAAATTTCTTCAAAAGGCTTGTATCATTATATTACATAGGCAATATTTTAATGTTATCCCATTAGTTTTTTTGATTGTTTATTATTGAGATTTTATTTTAATTACAGTTTTCTTTCTCTTTCCTCCCTCCAAAATCTTCCATAAGTCCCTCCTCACTCTCCTTTAAATGCATAGCTTCTTTTTTGTTAATTTTTTATCATAGGCATATATATTATATATATACACACACATACCTCAGCTATCTGTGGGTTTAACAACAAATATTTATAGATTATCACTAGGGATTATTCTGGTTTAGTAAATTACTGGTTGTACATTCTACTCCAATAACCATGGTTTACCAGCATTGAGTAGTTACCTAGCTATGTTTCTAGTGAAAGGCATTTTGTCCTTCCTGTTGAAAATGTCTTGAGTCTACTACCAAGTCGTATGTTCCACTACTACACCCTGTTAATATTTGTGGGTAGTTAATACTATTATTCTTTTGGATTGTTTAACATAGTCCTCCTATTATTTTACCCTCTTTTCTCTTTTATTTTATTTTTTTTATTTGTCTCGCTCCCCCTCATGAATTAGACACCCTGTTTTTTTAAAAAAAATGTCCTACTCAGATCACATGTTCTCTGCTGTTCTCCTCTCTTGCTCCCACCCCATTATTCTGGCAGTGATCCATTTTTACTTTCTTTATTTAATTTCTGTAAATTATGTCTTGTAAAACAAAGTTCACTGATTCACAGCCTTGCGTACATCTGCAAGTGTTGTCTATGAATACTTTCCTAATGTACATAAAAATTCTAACAGAGATTATGTGATCTAGGAAGCTGAAATTTTGTATTATTGGCTCCTTTTTAAAAAAAAATCTTTACTTCATACCATGACTTTGTACCTGTTAGAGGTTGTACAATATTCAAATCATTCTCCTCTATCAATTTTACTAAGACAAAACTATCTAATTTCCTCTCATGAAATATACATGTTTCTCTCTGGTTCTCTTAGTAGTCTTTGACTACTGATTATATTAGTAAGCAGGTATTATTTTGCTTGAACTATTTCAAAAACAAAACAAAAAGTCTCCCTGTTAACAAGTTTTCTTATTTAACAGAAAGTAAATAAGTCAGAGTGGAAATCGGTAGATTATGCTGTTTAAAGCTTTTAAAGGATAACCTAAATGGAAGGGAATTGATGTCCTTCCTAACTAATTGTATACTTGGAAATAAAAAAGTTTAATTTGCTGTTCATTCCTTCAGAACCAAGCTAAGTGCCACCGTGCTTAAAAAGGACTTTCAGAAATTTTGTTAATGATGTTCAAATGAATGTATGAGTTTATGATATTTATCAAACTAACTTCCAGTAATGCCTAGGCATGTTATTGCACTCAGAGACAGAAAGAGCTCTTATCAAGGGAAGTTTAAATTTTTGACAACTTACTCTAGGTGAAAGGATACCCTTAATGGTCCATTTATTCAAACACAGGCATTAAGTGCTGAACTGCCATGTATTAATGAAGTGTCTGGTAAAATCAAAACAATGTGAGTTTGAGGGTAAGCTGAGGCATTTTTCCTGAGGCTTGGATTGTCTAAATAACACAGTGTGTGGTTGTTGATGTCCATATCTTAAAGATTTTAGTTCTTTTTGTAGTAGAGATTATAAAAGAACAGTATTTTCCCATATGCGATAGGGTCTTTAGGTAGTTTGGACAGAAATACTAGCTAATGCTTAGGATAAGAGAAAAAAATATATCAGTTGCTAGAGATTGTTATGTTCGGTTTGACACTCATAGGTGACCCTCTCTAGTTACCATGATGTCTCCTTTAAACTTTCTTCCAGCTTTTCCCTATGTCAATATAGGAACCTCTGATTTCATGACAGATTTTGAGGGATAAGAATGTCAGCAGAACAATGTTAATGTGGACAGACATATTTATTTTGTTCCATTTACTTGTGATATGTTCTATGAAGTAAATGGTTACATTGAAGAATACACAAAAATACCTGTAGATGTGTATCCATAAGATTCTATAGGCTGGGGATAGTTGCACACATCTTTAAACTCGGCACTTGGGAAACAGAGGCAGAGATATTTCTATGAGTTGAAGACCAGCCTAGTCTATATAGAAACTTTCAGGCCAACAAGGGCTGCCTAGTGAGACACTGTCTCAGAAACAAAAACAAACTTGGAATCCCAGTTATAAATGGCATGTGTTTATCAAAATCCCTCCTCCCTTCAGTGCTCAGGGAAGTCTGCAGAATAGGAGGCAGGAAGACTGTAAGATACAGCCAGTGAGGATGGAAGACATCAAGGAAACAAGGCTTGCTAACCATGACAGGATTGAAGCATGTACAAAATCCTAGAGACTGGCATTATGCACAAGGCCTACACAGGTCTAAACCAAAAGGCATATCAGTGATGGGAGAGGAAATATACACAAACCCCCATCCTTAACCCAGAAGCCATCTCCAATGGATAACAGTTTACAAGTGAAAAATGGCTCTTCTCCAAGGCAGTCTAGCTGGGTATACAAACCGCATTTAAGTATAGACCCCACACTCAGTAGCAGATGACAACAAAAACAAACTTAGAGATGCTTTTGGAGTTTTTTGTTTGTTTGTTTGTTTGTTTGTTTGTTTGTTTTTTATCTCACAACGCTTTGTCTGTGCTGTTTTTTCTTTTCATCCTTCCAGATCTTTTGCTTATATACTTTGGTTTCCAATTTTTTTATGGATATTTTATGTCTGTGAATATGTGTGACTAAGCACCTGCATGTGTTTCTTGTGATTTTTCATTGACTGTTGATTTTGCCCTATTCTTGTTTGTTTGTTTTTATTATAATTTTAGATGTTTATTTGTATTATAATGAGAAATAGAAAAAAAGGGTGTGAACTGTTATGTGTGGGGAAGTAGGGAGGGCCAGGGAGGAGTTGGGGAATGGGAAAAATAATCAGAACATGTGGTATTAAAAAAAATCTATTTTTAATAAAAAATATCCATATATGTTGTGGGGTTATCCACCAATGAACACTGCTTGGATATGGGTTTAAGCCAACAGAACGTGTTTGGGATCCCAGTGTAGTACTGAGGCTTCCTCGGGGTGAGCCTTTAAGCACAATCCATATTTTGGCTTGACATACTTCAGTCAACAAGGACAGTTAGCCAGAAATAGAACTACAAAAGCCAAAAAGCAAGGTTAGTATATTTAGAGACTTTCCCAGAGCTATAGACTTTGATGGATTAGGTCTTTTTTTTTTTTTCATTTTGGAAGGTGGTACTGTCTATGTGCTGAGCTTTATGGCCTGAATGCTACTTACTTCAGTGAGCCAGTTATGCTAAGGTCTGGGGTCTGAGATATATATATATTACACACAAAGCATTCAATTTATGATAACTGACACCAAATGGATTTTTAATATGACAAGAAAAACTTTATATAATTTCTCAGATCCTTACTGAACAGAGACAGAGGAGGCGTGGATGGGGAGGAAGGTAGATGGGAGGTGTGGGGAGGGAGCAGGAGGAAAGGAGGGAGGGGGAACTGTGGTCGACATGTTAATTACATGGAAAAAAATAATTAATAAAAAATGTTGCTTACCTCATTGTTATAATTATTTAAAAACCAAAGCAAAACAGATCTACTGGGATTCTAGCATATTGTGCACACTGTTCACTGAGACTATTTTTGTGGCCTAGAAAACCAGGATGACCAGGGCAACAGATGACTCCATCTCACAGTTTTATCTTCATGAAAAGGACAATAATAAACTGTGTTCTCACCAAAAATGACACCCAACACACGCAATAAACTCTATTATTGTCACCAAATTCCTCATTGATTCCTCCTAGGGATCATATTTTTCAAGCATTTCACCTGTTGATACTCTGCTATCTGAGGAATTAGAACAATCTCAACAATATTAGCATTTACCCTTCTTACTATTCTTTCACCGTATTTCAACAGAGCATTTGACAGTTTTCTATCTAAGGCCCATTTCTCTCTTGGACTCAACATCCTCTTATAACATGTTACCATTGTTCAAGTATTTTCCATTGTCTGCAGATTCCTGGCAAAGAAAGTATTCTGTCATTCTAATTAAATCACAAGGCCAAAGAATGTAGGTTTTATGACTGTCACCATTAATCCAGCCGTGGACCCCACTTACTGTGGCCAGCAGGAAAATGTTATTAGCCATGAAGTATTCCCACTTATGTCCCTGTTCTCTTACTTTGTTTACAGAAGTTTTAAAACACATGTGAATTATAGATGTTCTCTTCTCATATGTCAATTTACAATTCTAAATTTTAATGACTGATTTTTTTTCTGTAGATTCATTCAACAAACAAAGGGGTTTTTTTTGTTGAAACATAGATAAATTTTGTGTTTTCTTCCAGTGAATTATCAGTAATGTGATGACTGCCTCAGATACCTATGATCTTCAAGATGTCAGCACAGGACTAGTGACTTAACACAGGTAGGTGCTGCGGATATCGCTCTGTATAAATAAAATGCCGATTGGCCAGTAGCCAGGCAAGAAGTATAGGCAGGACAAGCAGGAAGAGAATTCTGGGAAGTGGAAGGCTGAGGCAGGGAGACACTGCCAACTGCCACCATGAGAAGGTGCTAAGATACAGGTAAGTCACGAGCTACGTGGTAACTTATAGATTAATAGAAATGGGTTGATTTAAGACATAAGAACAACTAGCAAGAAGCCTGTCATGGCCATACAGTTTGTAAGCAATATAAGTCTCTGTATGTTTACTGAGTTGGGTCTGAGCGGCTGTGGGACTGGCCGGTAAGAGAGATTTGTCCTGACAGTGGGCCAGGAAGGACCAGGAAAACTCTAGCTACACACAGGAGTCTTATCATATCCCAAACATTGCATACTACACACATGCACTCAGTAGAAGTATTAAGCAAATACTAAGCTCATAGTTTAGGATGTATTAAAGATAAAACTCTAATGATTATACATACCTTATCCAAATAAATCTGTACAATCAACAATGAATGAAGATGGAAGGCTACAAGGAACCATGTTATAAAACAAGTGTTTTATGGAAAGAAACCTGCTGGTTCTCTTAGGAGATAATTTCTCTCCCCTTCCAAAGAGAATAATATTAACAATGATCACATTTTCTCTGATAGTAGAATATTTATCTTCATCATTAGCTATTTAGAAATGCTATTCATTAAACACAGAAAAGAGCAAGTGAATTACTATCCTTGTTTCCATGGTCACAGTCACAGATATCCCACAGAGAGAAAACACATTACGTGAAAAAAAAAATACTTTATTCTTTTTTACCAAGACACATTTAATAACTCATCTTTTGAAGTACAAAGCAAACAGAAAAGCTTAGGAAATACGTCTTTTCAAATGTTGTTAAAAGTTAATTTGTCTGGTAATTACAACGTGTGCTAGCTCTTATCCCAGTAATTGCATACTTAAGATTTAAGATGCTATGCCATGCTACTGTTTAATTCTGTGCCTCTCTTTTTCTCTTGCTCTTGCCCCAGACTCCCACATCCTCTGGCATCTGTGTAGATTACAAAATTGCTAATGCCAGATGGTGCTAAGATCATTAAATTCAAGCCAATTTCATATCTGTGTTGATAATAAAACAGAATGATCAAATTTATATTTTTTTATTTCTGAATATCTTTACAAGAGAATAGAGTTGGGTTTTAAAACACATACATTATATATTATCATGAAATATAAATATACATACATACATATACAAAAATTATAGTGTTATTTTTTTCTTCTTAGATTCTAAATTTTACTGTACATAAGAGCAGGAATAAATAATAAGCTACAATTTAAACTGAAGTAGTACTACAAAATGTCACTCTGTGCCATATAATTTATTAAGTAAACAATCTGATAGTATTCCTTGAAGTGAAATCAAATTCAAAAAGCATTGTTCCTTGTTGTGGGGTAAAGTTAACAATGTGTTTGAATGTGTGAGACCATCTGTCACCCTCAGTAAAGACCTAACAATGCACAAATTAACTTTTTTGTAAGAACTCCATCAGGTTTTGCACTGTAGCTCTAATAAAATAAGCTATATTTTGCAGCATATGGATAAAGTGTGGTCTTTACTCATCAGAGCTCCTCAACTGTAAACAGTGGATGGCAAAAGGGAAGTCTCAAATCTGTCTTCTCTGTGAGAAAGGAAATCTACAATCTATTTCTCCTGTTAAGTTTTTATGGATCACTATCCAAATGACACAATTTTGTCTTGTTTGAATCGATGTGGTGAGAGGGATATGGGGTAAAAAAAAAAAAAAAAGAATGAATAAGAAAAAACGTGACATTTGGAATGAATTGGAGAGTTGGCATAACTCTCTTCTAGAATCAATTTTTGAAAACAGCAAAGAAGAAGAGAAAGAAAAAGAAGAAGAAAGATAGAATATGGAAACTAGCCGGGCGGTGGTGACACACACCTTTAATCCCAGCACTCGGGAGGCAGAGCCAGGTGAATCTCTATGAGTTCGAGGGCAGCCTGGTCTACAGAGTGAGATCTAGGAAAGGAAGAAAGCTACATAGAGAAACCCTAGCTTGAAAAAAAAATTTGTGGAAAATAATTAAGTGCATCAATGCATCAATTCAGGTCAATAAACCTTGAAAAAAGTTGTCACAAACACACAGTATAGAAAGGACCTTATCTTCAATAAATGGCCTTTTGAAAACTGCACACTTAGATGGAGATGACAACTGGGCTTTTATCTTTACATTTTACTGTTTATCATTAACAAAAATAAATTAAAAATGTATTAAATATTTAAACGTAAGTGTTAAAAGTGTAAAACTCACAGGTGACATCACACTAGGAATCTTCTCAACATGGTAGGGATGCATAAATCACATAGAAAAGGATGTGGGGGTGATGTGGCCAGGACATCCTTCCCCCTACAGATCACTTAGGTTGATAAGGATGATATGGCTCCTTCATCACCCCTGTACATCTCTCCCAGTACAGAGAGGAGGACAGTTCTTCCATCAAAGGTAGAGTTAAGTAGTTGTGCTCCCCTAACAAGCCCTCCAACAACCATGGGAAACAAAAGCAAAACCAGGCAAAAAATACTACATTAAACTGCAAACACCTTTACAGTAAAATAAACTATCAGCATAGAAAAAGGCAGGATGGGACCTGAAAAAGAATTCCATTAAAAACTAATAGAGAACTCTTAAAAAAACAAAATCACAAAGTATATCATATGTATCTCAAACAGAGTTGGAATTGAGAGAGGGATATTATTACTTTCATATTGCGACAACAAAATATTCCAAACTGGGTGATTTACAATGAGCAGAAATGAATTATTTCCCAGTTCTGGCGACTGTGCAGTCTAATGTCAAGATCCTTACAAGCTGACATCTAATGGGGATGTTCTTGTTGTATCATTGTATGGCAAAATGCACTAAACAGTGGAAAAGCAAAAACAAAAAATGATGGGTTGGGCATACAAACCTACTCCTGCTATAAGGGCATCCATGAAGGAAGGGCAAGGCTTAATGGGATTATCTCACAGTGCAATCCAAATTACAGAGAAACTCCTCCAGAGTGGCAAAAGAGGAAGTTTTAAATTGCACTGTGTGCACACACACATACATAAAAATTATTTGTTGAGTAAGACACCTTCTGTGATAAACTACATCATGGATAAAGATGGAAGATATGCTATGTAAAAAAAGACAATCAGCCCGACTTCCCTTCTGGTCCAGAGGTGAGTACCTGGGTCCAACCTGGACCCCATCCATGGGCACCAGCCACTCCCGGAAGACCTGCCCAACTTGGCACCAGGTTCTGGCCACCGGGCAGCTCCCCTTCTAGCCCCACTGGGAGGGATCCCCTTTTCCAAGCCCACCGGCAGCCCCTGCAATCTCCACGCCCTGCCCCCACGCCCATCTGCCTGAGACCACAGCCACTTCCTGAGACTTAGAGACCGGCCCCCAGCTCCCAGCCTGTCCCCGACTGCCATTCTGGACCAGAGCCTGCCCCGGACTTCCCTTCTGGACCAGAGAGTTGGACAAGAGAACTCCCTTTTGGACAAGAGAGAGAGTCTTCCTAAATCTGTCAGCTCTTTGTGAAACAAGTACACTGATAAGACCAAGAAGGAACCACAAGGAGATGGGCAGACGTCAAGGCAGAAGTACATACAACAAAATGAAGAGCAATACAGCATCACCAGAACCTAGCCCGCCTGCAACATCTAGACCTGAACACCAAAAACTGGAAGAAGCAGAAGAAAGTAGCCTTATGAGTAACTTCATGAAGAAGGTAGAGGCTTGTGTAGAGGAAAAGACAAGAAAATTGGAAGAACGCTGTAAACAACTAGAGGAAAGGGCAAACAAATTAGAAGAAAACAATAAAGCCCTCCAAGAAAACAATAAAGCCCTCCAAGAAAACAATAAATTCCTGGAAGAAAACAATAAAGTCCTGCAAGAAAACAATAAAGCACTGAAAGAAAATCATGAAAAAGTAATGAAACAAACAAAGGAAACAGTCCAAGAACTGAAAAGGGAAATTGAAAAAATAAAGAAGACACAAACAGAGGGAATGCTGGAAATAGAAAACCTGAGTAAAAGATCAGGAACTTCAGATGCAAATATAACCAACAGAATGCAAGAGATGGAAGAGAGGATTTCTGGCATTGAAGACACAGTAGAAGAAATAGTTTCATCAGTCGAAGGAAACACTAAAGCCAACAAAGTCATGAACCAAAATGTCCAAGAAATTTGGGACACCATGAAAAGACCAAACCTACGAATTATAGGGATAGAAGAAGGTGAAGAATACCAACTCAAAGGCACAGAAAATATATTCAACAAAATTATAGAAGAAAACTTTCCCAACTTAAAGAAGGAAATGCCTATGAAGATACAAGAAGCCTATAGAACACCAAACAGACTAGACCCCCAAAAAAAGTCCCCTCGACACATATAATTAAACAACTAAATGTACAGAATAAAGAAAGAATATTAAGAGCAGCCAAGGAAAAAGGCCAAGTGACCTATAAAGGTAAACCCATCAGAATAACACCCGACTTCTCAATGGAGACTTTGAAAGCCAGAAGGACCTGGACAGATGTAATGCAGACACTAAGAGACCATGGATGTCAGCCCAGACTAATATACCCAGCAAAACTTTCAATCATCATAGACGGAAGGAACAAGACATTCCAAGACAAAGCCAGATTTAAACAATACCTATCCACAAACCCAGCCCTACAGAAAGCACTAGAAGGAAAATTCCAACCGACGGAAGTCAGATACACACTTGAAAACACAGGCAATAGATAAAGCCACAACAGTAAACCCCAAAGAAGAGAAGTACACACACACTACCACCAAAAATAACAGGGATGAAGAATCACTAGTCACTAATATCCCTTAATATCAACGGACTTAATTCACCTATAAAAAGACATAGACTTACAGAATGGATATGAAAGCAGGACCCATCTTTCTGCTGCATACAAGAAACACATCTCAAATTCAAAGACAGACACTACCTAGGAATAAAAGGCTGGGAAAAGACTTTTCAATCAAATGGTCTTAAGAAACAAGCAGGGGTAGCCATCCTGATATCCAACAAAATAGACTTCAAACTAAAATCAATCAAAAGAGATCAAGAAGGACATTACATCCTCGTCACAGGAAAGATCGACCAAGATGAAGTTTCAATTCTGAACATATATGCCCCAAACACAAGGGCACCCACATATGTAAAAGAAACATTACTAAAGCTTAAACCACATATAAAACCCCACACATTAATAGTGGGAGATCTTAACACCCCACTTTCAACACTGGACAGATCTCCCAAATCGAAACTTAACAGAGAAATAAAGGACTTAACTGATGTCATGACCCAATTGGACCAAATAGATATCTACAGAACATTCCATCCTAACAAGAAAGAATATACTTTCTTCTCAGCACCCCATGGAACTTTCTCTAAAATCGACCACATACTTGGCCACAAAGCAAATCTCAACAGATACAAAACAATCAGAATAACCTCCTGTGTTCTATCAGACCACCATGGTTTAAAGCTAGATTTCAACAACAACAAAAACTACAGAAAACCTACAATCTCATGGAAACTGAATAATGCTCAACTGAATCACCAATGGGTTAAGGAAGAAATAAAGAAAGAAATTAAAGACTTCCTAGAGATCAATGAAAATGAAGACACCACATACCCAAACTTATGGGACACTATGAAAGCAGTGTTAAGAGAAAAATTCATAGCACTAAATACCCACATAAAGAAGTTGGAGAAATCCCACACTAGTGAATTAACAGCACATCTGAAAGCTCTAGAACAAGAAGAAGTAAAGTCTCCAGGAAGAATAGACGCCAGGAAATTATCAAAGTGAGAGGTGAAATTAATAAATTAGAAACTAAGAGAATAATACAAAAAATTAATGAAACAAAGAGTTGGTTCTTTGAGAAAATCAACAAGATAGACAAGCCCTTATCCAAACTAACCAAAAGACAGAGAGAGAGAATCCAAATCAACAAAATCAGAAATGAAAAGGGGGGCATAGCAACAGACATTGAGGAAATCCAGAGAATTATAAGGTCATATTTCAAAAACCTCTACTTCACAAAACTGGAAAACCTAAAAGAAATGGACATTTTTCTGGATAGATACCACATACCTAAGTTAAATCAAGACCAGATAAACTATTTAAATAGTCCAATAACCCCTAAGGAAATAGAAACAGTCATTAAAGGTCTCCCAACCAAATAAAGTCCAGGACCAGATGGTTTCAGCGCAGAATTCTACCAGATCTTCAAAGAAGAGTTAATACCAATACTCTCTAAATTGTCCCACATAATAGAAACAGAAGGAACATTACCAAACTCCTTCTATGAGGCTACAATTACCCTGATTCCTAAACCAAACAAGGATGCAACAAAGAAAGAGAACTACAGACCGATCTCCCTCATGAACATTGATGCAAAAATACTCAATAAAATACTGGCAAACAGACTCCAAGAACACATCAGAACAATTATCCACCATGATCAAGTAGGCTTCATCCCAGGGATGCAAGGGTGGTTCAACATATGAAAGTCCAACAATGTAATACATCATATAAACAAACTCAAAGAAAAAAACCACATGATCATCTCACTAGATGCAGAAAAGGCATTTGAAAAAATCCAACACCCCTTCATGATAAAAGTCTTGGAGCGATCAGGAATACAGGGAACATACCTAAACATAATAAAGGCAATATATAGCAAACCTACAGCCAACATCAAATTAAATGGAGAAAAACTCAAAGCAATTCCACTAAAATCAGGAACGAGACAAGGCTGTCCACTCTCCCCATACTTATTCAATATAGTACTTGAAGTTCTAGCCAGAGCAATAAGACAACATAAGGAAATTAAGGGGATTCAAATTGGAAAGGAAGAAGTCAAGCTTTCCCTATTTGCAGACGACATGATAGTATACTTGAATGACCCCAAAGATTCCACCCAGGAATTGATAAAGCTTATAAACACCTTCAGCAACATAGCAGGATACAAGATCAACTCAAAAAAATCAGTAGCCCTCCTATATACAATGGACAAAGAAGCTGAGAAGGCAATTAGAGATACATCACCCTTTACAATAGCCAAAAATGACATAAAATACCTTGGGGTAACACTAACCAAGCAAGTGAAGGACCTATATGACAAGAACTTTAAGTCCCTGAAAAAAGAAATTGAAGAAGATGTCAGAAAATGGAAAGATCTCCCATGCTCATGGATAGGCAGGGTTAACATAGTAAAAATGGCAATCTTACCAAAAGCAATTTATAGATTCAATGCAATCCCCATCAAAATACCAACACAATTCTTCACAGACCTGGAAAGAACAATACTCAACTTCATATGGAAAAACAAAAAACCCAGGATAGCTAAAAGAAACCTGTACAATAAAACAACTTCTGGAGGCATCACAATCCCCGACTTCAAGCTCTACTATAGAGCTACAGTAATAAAAACAGCCTGGTATTGGCATAAAAACCGACATGTGGACCAATGGAATCGAATTGAAGACCCTGACATTAACCCACACACCTATGGACATATAATTTTTGACAAAGAAGCCAAAAGTGTACAATGGAAAAAAGAAAGCATCTTCAACAAATGGTGCTGGCATAACTGGATATCAGCGTGTAGAAGGCTGCAAATAGATCCATATCTGTCACCGTGCACAAAACTTAAGTCCAAGTGGATCAAAGACCTCAACATAAATCCAGCTACTCTGAACCTAATAGAAGAGAAAGTAGAAAATAGTCTTGAACGCCTTGGCATAGGAGATCACTTCCTAAATATAACACCAGTAGCGCAGACACTGAGACAAACAATCAATCAATGGGACCTCTTGAAACTGAGAAGCTTTTGTAGAGCAAAGGATATGGTCAACAAGGCAAAGCAACAGCCTACAGAATGGGAAAAGATCTTCACCAACCCCACATCTGACAGAGGACTGATATCCAGAATATATAAGGAACTCAAGAAATTAGACATCAAAAGGACCAACAGTCCAATTGAGAAATTGGGCTTTAGAACTAAACAGAGAATTCTCAACAGAGGAATCCCAAATGGCTGAAAGACATTTAAGGAATTGCTCAACTTCCCTAATCATCAGGGAAATGCAAATCAAGACAACACTGAGATACCACCTTATGCCTGTCAGAGTGGCTAAGATCAAAAACACTGAAGACACTTTATGCTGGAGAGGATGTGGAACTAGGGGAACTCTCCTCCACTGCTGGTGGGAATGCAAGCTTGTACAACCACTTTGGAAATCAATTTGGCGCTTTCTTAGAAAATTGGGAATTAATCTCCCCCAAGATCCAGCTATACCACTCCTGGGCATATACCCAAGAAATGCTCAATCATACCACAAGAGCACTTGCTCAGCTATGTTCATATCAGCATTGTTTGTAATAGCCAAAACCTGGAAACAACCTAGATGCCCTTCAACTGAAGAATGGATAAATAAATTGTGGCACATATACACAATGGAATACTACTCAGCAGAGAAAAAGAATGACATCATGAGGTTTGCAGGCAAATGGATGGATCTAGAAAAAATCATCCTGAGTGAGGTAACCCAGACTCAGAAAGACAAATATGGTATGTACTCACTCATAGGAAGATGCTAGATGTGGAACAAGGATGACTGGACTGCTACTCACATCACCAGTGAGGCTACCTGGAAAACGGGACCCCAAAAAAAGACACGGAGAAATGGACGAGATCTACATGAACAGCCTGGTCATGAGTGGGAACAATGAAGGGCGACAGTCGAGGGAAAGAGAGTGGGAGATCCTAACTGGATCAAGAAAAGAGAGGGAGAACAAGGAATAGGAGACCATGGTAAATGAAGACCACATGAGAAGGTGAGAAGGGGAGGAAGCAGAGAGCTAGGGAGGCCCACGGAGATCCACAAAGATACCCCCGCAAAAGACTGCTGGCAATGGTCGCGAGACGGCAGGAACTGACCTACTCTGGTGATGGGATGGCCAGACACCCAGATAGTGGTGCCATAAACCCCATCCAAGGACTGAGGAATCTGAATGCAGACATCCACGGCTGGGCCCCTGGTGGAGCACTGGGAGTCTAATTAGTGAGAAAGGAGAGGGTTTATATGAGCGAGAATTGTTGAAGCCAAGGTTGGATAAAGCACCGGGACAAATAACCAAATGAATGGAAGCACAGGATCTATGAACCAAAGGCTGAGGGGCCCCCAACTGGATCAGGCCCCCTGAACGGGTGAGACAGTCATTTGGCTTGATCTGTTTGGGAGGCAGCTGTGCATTGGTGCCAGGTCCTGGGCTCGTTGCATGAGTTGGCTGTTTGAATCCTGGGACTTACGCAGGGACACTTGGCTCGGTCTGGGAGGGGGGAATGGACCTGCCTGGACTGAGTCTACCAGGTCAACCCCGGTCCTCGGGGGAGACCTTGATCTGGAGGAGGTGGGAATGGGGGGTGGGCTGGGGGGAGGGGTGGGCGAGAGGGGGAGAACAGGGGAATCTGTGGCTATTATGTTGAACTGAATGGTGTCGTAAAATAATAATAAGAAAAAAAAAAGACAATCAAAGGAAAACAATGATTCTATTGAAAAGAGGCATCAGAGACACAATACAATCACAGGGAAGTAGAAGTTGAACTGAAGTTGCTGGGAAATGAGAAATAGGGATCTTTGCTCTGAGTGTAGAGTTCCAGTCATGCAAGCAGCATATCCAGATGTTCATTCTACAGCACAATATACACTGAAACTGTGCTATTGGAATATGTCACAGTACTTATTTTATCACGATAAATGATTATTTCTTAGGAGAATATAAAATAAATCTCAGTAATTATTGTATAGTTTGTGGGCCCCGTGGGCCCTGGCCCCCGACTGTGAGTGGCTGCAGCCTTGCTTGCTGACCTTGACCGGATGTCCTCCCTATTCAGATTCCCTGCAGGTCTCCTTCTCACCTAAGGATCACCAGAGAGCTCACCGGAGGTTCTTTGTTCCTGTATCTTGTATTTTGGTGTAAACAACTTAGATGCAAGAATGTAGAACATTGGGTAGCGAAATTCTGCCCTCCGGGGATCCTCCATTTATGTTGTAAGCCTGTATTTAAGGTTTCTTCCCTCTTTCAATAAACGGCATCGACATCCAGTCGTACGAATGACCCGCTGTCTCTTGTCTCTATTTTTAATCCGCAGCCCTTCGCTCAGACATGGTGAACGGGTATCGGTAATGCGGGCGTTACCGCTACAAAAGTTGAGATTTTATATGAGCTGATATACAATATATGCAAGTTAAACAACATATGTAAGTTAAACAGCTACAGAAATGTCTCATTTTTCACATATTTGAGTTGAAATATGATAGTATGCAATTTAACAAGCTCGAACAAGAAACAGAATATGAGGTTGAGAGTCATTAGACATTCCAAATTCCTTTTTTTAACAACCTGAAGATCACTGTACTTCAAAGTCTGGATTTACAGACAAGGACAAATTGTTATGTTTCAGACTGTTCCTCTAATATTTTGTTGTAATAAAACCTGTTAAGGATAAATTTATGAAATTAGAGAACAGAGAATATTTGAATATTCTTTTCTAGTCTAACTATGCCCTGGCCAACTTGAGCAACTTGCCTCTGGTTTGTGTCTGATGGGCTCAGTAACAAGAGATGTTTTACTTTGTGCATAACACTGGAAACCTCCACTGCTTAGATGATTCTTTTTAACAGTTTCATGTTAGTCAGTGTTGTCTAGAGAAACAAAACTGATAAATGAATATATTAAAGGGGATTTATTAGATTGGCTTACATGGTAAGGTCTGGGTCATACAGCAATGGCTGTTGCAATGTGGAAAGTTCAAGAATCAGTTCCTATCTTGTTCATAAGGAGATTACCTGGAGACTCTTGGTCCTCAGTCCACATTGGAAGTAGGAAGACACTAGGTTATGATATTAGTGAAGAAATACATCAACAGCCGAAGCAGTAGCAGCATCAGTGACAACAGTGAAGTTAGATGAACTCACAAACAGGGTAGATCAACTCCCCAAATGACTTGAAGACAAGAAGACAAAAAGCAACACACTTTTTTCCTGGACTTCCTTCTATCTCTGCTGACAATCAAAAGTGCCATTCATATTTACTATGGGAATTCTGTCTTCAATCAACCTGACCAATCCATCTAGATAGTCTCTTTGGGTAATTTTAATCTAGACAACCTCTTATAGGTCTGCCATAATTGATTTCAATTCTCTTAATTGACGTCAGATCAAGTTTCTTAATTAATTTCAGAGCAAATCTCTAAATGGATTCCATATCTAATCAAGTTTTCAACTGAGAGTAAACATTTCCCACAGTAAACAAGCTCAGAATCTCAGCACTGATAAGATCCAGGTGAAGAAAGAGAAACTGGAAGACCTTCAAGCTGCCTTCAGAGGAGCATTCCAGTGCTTTCAGAACCTGGGCAGCAAAAGCACGGAGACTTATTTCTAGGTCAATTCCAGTCTCGGCTACATAGTCAGTTCCAGGCCAGCATTGGCTGTCTAGTGAAACCTTTCTCCATATTAAACAAGTAAAATGCCAAACAAAACGTAAGTATTCAAGTTGACTAACACAGTGAAGGAAGCCCCCCACCAAGCACACACATTTATACAATCTTGTGGGTATATTGTCTCATGTGCACATCAATGTGCATTCCCATACATTTCCAGAGCATTTATGTTCCATTTTAATATATTTTTTGAATATTCACTACCATGTTGAAGTGATTTTGATATTTTATTTCAATCTTACCTTGAACTGTCATCAGATTTTTGTATAATGGAAACATTTAGAAGTCAAAGGCGAGCATAGGCAGCTTTTTTGTTTGTTTGGCTTGCCCAAATGCAGTCGCACTTTGTAGAATTATGTGTTACCACAGACAGAATGGAGCTGGAGAGTAATAAGAAAAACCCATTTTGTACTTGAAAAGTTGATAGCAAATGTTAAAAATTTAATAATTAATATTAAAATATTAAAGAAGATCTTGAAGGAAGCATTAAATTTAGAAATATGCATGAATTATTTGAACATAGTGAAATCTGTTTCTTATCTCAAGACAACACACCAGTAGTTTTCTGCATCAGTGTCTCTCAAAATGTGATCTAAAATATCCCTGCACCAGAATCAGTACTCTGACTCCTATGAATGTCTCCAGACTACAGAATCATGACAATGGTAGATGGTGTTCAGGAATTAGTATATAAGAATTCCCCTAGCCAGGTGGCAGTGGCGCATGCCTTTAATACCAGCACTCGGGAGGCAGAGCCAGGCAGATCTCTGTGAATTCGAGGCCAGCCTGGTCTACAGAGCGAGATCTAGGAAGGGCACCAAAACTACAAAGAAACCCTGTCTTGAAAAGCCAAAAAAAAAAAAAAAAGAAAGAAAGAAAAAAAGAAAAGAAAAGAAAAGAACAATTATTTATGTTATTCATATGTACATTTGTTTTTTTGTTCTGTGTATCAGGGTTTTGCCTACATGTATGTATTCTTGCTGTATGTGTACCTGTAGTTTGTGAAAGCCATAAGAGGGCGTTGGATCTCCTGGAACTGGAGTTACAGATAGTTGTAAGCTGCCATGTGGATGTTGGATTGAGCCCTGGTCCTCTGCAAAAACAGTCAGTGTCTTAACAGCTGGACTTTCTCTCTCCAGACCCCTAATTCATTAATGTTATGAAAACAGATTTAAAAGCTCCAAGGAAGAAAGGAAATAAAACTCTGATAGATTCACTGTTTCTTTTTTTTAATTTTTTTATTTTATAATTTAATTTAATTTTACATAACAGCTACGGATTCCCTTGTACTCCCCCCTTCTGCCCCCTCCCCTTCCCTCCAGCCCACCCCCCATTCCCACCTCCTCCAGGGCAAAGACTCCCCTGAGGTTGAGTTCAACCTAGTAGACTCAGTCCAGGCAGGTCCAGTCCCTCTTCCCAGGCTGAGCCAAGTGACCCTGCATAGGCCCCAGGTTCCAAACAGCCAGCTCATGCACTGAAGACAGGTCCCAGTCCCACTGCCTGGATGCCTCCCAAACAGATTAAGCCAATCAACTGTCTCACTTATCCACAGGGCCTGATCCAGTTGGGGGCTCCTCAGCCATTGGTTCATAGTTCATGTGTTTCCATTTGTTTGGCTATTTGTCCCTGTGCTTTTTCCAACCTAATTGTCATGCTAGAAACCCCATCCAATGACTGAGGGAACCACTGCCAGGCCCCAGGTGGAGCTCCAGGAGTCCAGTTGCGAGAAAGAGGAGGGTTTGTATGAGCAAGAATTGTTGAGACCAAGGTTGGAAAAAGCACTGTTTCTTTTCAATCTCAGAAAATAAATTTGAAAAGCATAACTCGGTAATGTTTAACTTTCTAGAAATTACAGTGATTATTTTTCTCATCCTATGGGTAGAAAAGTATATGTGAATGTCTATTAACAAAACTGTGCTGTACATATTGAATTATCCAAGATTCAAAAATCAGGAATTGTTTCCATGTTTAAACTAAACATGAAATGTCCCTTTATTACAGATATTAAACAATTAATTAGTGCTCAATGGCTGTTATTTGTTTGTCTTAGGCCTCCAGTGGCCATGATTACAGTGTGGAATTCAAGTCTGATTATCTGCTATCTATGCCATAATCAGATATATTTTTAAATTACACCTATAGGTCTCCATTTATTTTCACAGCAGTTTAATATGCAGCTTATATGTAATCTGGTTAAAATTTTTGTCAATTTCAATCTAACTTAATACACTCATATATCACGTGAAGTCAGATACTGACACAATTTATATTTTGCATATAATGTCATCATTTAAAAAAATGAATTCAAATTAACTAAACACTAAGGTTTTCTTGGACTGCTGGGTGACAATGAGAAGATAAAACAGTAACTGACATTTGGCTTTACTCCAGCGATCTTCATGTTATTTGATAATTTAATTAGAAATGATGAGTCACAAGGCAGACATTTAATATTTTCATATTTGAATGTTTTAAAGCATAATTTGGTGGCAATTTCTCCAATTCTAGCTCTCTTGGAGTAGGGGCATGAAAATACTATGGATGTGTAGTACCTGGTCTAGTAAAAACATGTCTAACCAAACCAAACCAATCTAGTTTCTAAAGACTGCTTTTCCATGTTGTCAGAAGATAAGAGACATGATTGGCCGGAGACAAAAGAGGTTGTCCATCACAACCACCAAGACCATGAACATCAGTCCTCCTTTACCTCCACAACTGTCCAAAACTTTCCCACTGTTCAATAACTCTAGACATTTTGTCTGGTTCTAGGCTTCTGATTTCCTTTTTATTACAGGTTTTTATTTATATTACATCCAATTATAGAACCTTTGATGCTTTGGAACCTAAGTTATCATCAGCTTACTTCTCCACATGCCACTGGAATCTCTTCTGTTTTGTGTATCTATGTCATTCTGTTTCTCTCTCGGGTTGCAGTAACATCAAATAAAGCCTTCCTTGCCTGTTTAGCTCTGTCACCTGCAATTTTAATTTGGCATCCTCAAATTCCTTGGGGCAAAAGGTAATACCTTTGTTTTAAAATTGAGGTGGACAGAAGTCTAATCTTGAGTTTATGTATCCTCTAAGAAAACACCAGCATTGAAATTCCCTTTCACCACATGGGATCAGCTAACAAATCTGTCCATGCTTTCCCCAAGAATGAAAAGGAAATAACTTCCTTTATCGTCCTCATAGCAGGCTAATCTGCTCTCAGAACAAAAGGCAAATGTTCTTATAAGGCTTATTACTATTCCAACACACATCTTGTTCACAGTTGTGTTCATGAAATATAATGCATACACTGTACGTAAGTAGCCAATATTCATGCACTGGTATATGATAATCTTTAAATTCTATGTTTTCCCTCTGTTTTTTAAATGAAATTTCAAATAAATATTTGTTCATCATGGAATCAGCTTTATAAATTGAATTCAAGATTCCTTGATCACTAAGTATGCATCAAATGTTATGAGCAATGATCACATGATAAATGCTGTTAGCACATGCTCAATAGGATCATTTTTATACTAAGAATTACTGTATTCTGTTTATCTTACTGAGAAACAGAATGATAACAAACAGAGTTCCAATGAATGAGGTTGAATTTCCCCAAACTTAGGGAGAAACGATACTAAAGGAAAAGTTAAGCAAAAAGTCAAAGTGGGCTGGGGAAAATGGCTCAGTGGGTGGGAGTTTACCCTAAGCCTAAGAACCCGAGTTTGGTACTCAACACACACACACACACACACACACACACACACACACACACACACACACACACACACAATGCTAGGAACTGAAGAGGTGTGGACTCAGAATTCATTGACACAGAAATGAACATGAATGAACAAGTGCCTAGGTAGGATATAGAGTCCTTTGGGTACATGCCCAAGAGTGATACAGCTGGATCTTAAGATAGATGTAGTCCAATCTTCCAGAGGTATAGCCACATTAATTTCGGATCAATGATTTTAGAAAATGATATCATGCCGGGTGTGGTGGCGCACGCCTTTAATCCCAGCACTTGGGAGGCAGAGGCAGGCGGATCTTTGTGAGTTCGAGGCCAGCCTGGGCTACCAAGTGAGCTCCAGGAAAGGCGCAAAAGCTACACAGAGAAACCCTGTCTCGAAAAAACCAAAAAAAAAAAAAAAAAAAAAAAAAAAAAAACCTTATAAAAAAAAGAAAATGATATCACTAATAGTAAAGGGTGGGATAGTTTGTATTTAATTTGTTGTTTCTTTTTATTCTTTAGTGGATTATTTATTAGCAGCCATTGCTTTTGAATTTTTTAAAGTCAGTATATTTTTTAATCAATTTTTAATACAAGCAATTCAGTTAAGACGTAACAAGATATTGATAGGGTCTGCTTCATTGTTGTAGGGGAAAAAAGAGCTAGCCAAAGAAACCCACTAATGTGGATATGGCTCTGTATAAATAAAATACTGATTGGCCAGTAGCCAGGCAGGAAGTGTAGGCAGAACAAGCAGAGAAGAGAATTCTGGGAAGTGGAAGGCTGAGGCAGGGAGATGCTGCCAGCCGCCTGCCATGACAAGGGAGATGTAAGAAACCGGTAAGCCACAAGCAAATTATAGATTAATAGAAATGGGTTAAGATATAAGAGCAATTAGCAAGAAGCCTGCCACAGCCATACAGTTTATCAATAATATAAGTCTCTGTGTGTTTACTTGGTTGGGTCTGAGTGGTTGCGGGACTGGCAGGTGAGAGAGAGATGTCCTGACCGTGGGCCAGGCAGAACTGGAGAAAACTTCAGCTACAACACACCCTGACCTGTGGTGATATTGTGTTCCCCAATATATTGTGTACCCTAATAAACTTATCTGGGGTCAGAGAACAGAAAAGCCACTAGATAGACATAGAGGCCAGAAAATGGTGGCACAAACACCCTTAATCCTATCACTTGGGAGGGAGATCCATGTGGATCTCTGTGAGTTCAAGGCCATTCTAGGAACAGAGCCAGATGTGGTGACACTCACCTTTAATCTTAGCACTTGAGCTCTCATGTCTTTGCTTGGGAAAGACACATGCCTTTAATCCCAGAAAATAATGGCAGGAAGCCGAAAGTTATATAAGGCATAAAGACAAGAAACTGGGTTGTTTTTTTTTTTTTTTTTAAAAAAAAAAAAAAAAAAAAAGCTTTTAGGCTTTTAGCAGCAGTTTCACTGAGATCCATTCTGATGAGGACTCAGAGACTTGCAGTATGAGGAAACAGGATCAGCTGAGGAATTGACAAGGTGAGGTGGCTGTGGCTTGTCCTGCTTCTATGATCTTCCAGCATTCACCCCAATAACTGGTTCCTGAGTTTTCTATTAATAAGACCTTTCAAAATTTGTGTTACACTGACCCTGAAACCAGAGCTAAAGAAACACACTTTGGCCCTAAAACCAGAATCAAAAGTTTAAAAAGGAGCAGTAAAAGAAACACACCTTGGACCTTCATGCAGAGCTAAAGAAAGACCAACTCAGCACAAACCAACCCCTGAGCAGGAAAATCAACAGTCCCTGAGCGGGAAATACAGCCAATCTCTGAGCTTGTCCAAGCTTAGGGAGTGAAAGTGGATCAATTTCCATCCTGAAAATCTTCGCCCTGGAACAACAGCACTCCTAAGAAACCCTATATATAAGACCCTGTTCAGTTGGGAGGTGATTTTTTTTTTCTACCCTGGCAGAAGCTGCCACTCTCCTGGATTCCTCCCTCCCAATAAATCTCTTGAATGAGCTTTGGGTGAAGATCTTCTTTTGCAAGAGTGGAGCAGAGCAAAGAAGAAACAATTTTCCCTGGAGCAGGAGCAAACTGATATATTTCTGCTGGGGGGGAGGAGTATTCCCCCAAACAGAGTGAAGCAGAGGAAATAACAACTTTTGCCATAGTAGAGCCACAATGGACATCTCTTCTGGGAAACTCTCTCAGCAGAGTGGAGCAGAACTGAGCTTTAAGGGCTCTTTTGGAGAGCAGCAGGATTGCTACATTCCTGCTGGGAAACCAACCCTTCACTGGAACATAGATAAAGGTGTAGCCTGGCTTCCCAAGGTCAGGATACCTTTCCCTTCCTAGCTCTAGGTATAGCCTGGCTTCTGACATCCAGGATACATTTCCCTTCAGAGCTATAACACAATTGTCTTTAAGCAGACCTTGGGAACGATAGAAAAGAAACATTGCATTGTTCTAAAGAATGTTGCAAAATCATTCATGAAAGTTTATTTTCAAACAGAAAACTCATTGTAGCAGTTCTTACCCTAATAAGCTATGAAAGAGAATCCTAGCTTTGGGGTGGATGGTTTAAAGGGAATTCACAGGCTGAAAGAAATCTTCAGCATTTTCTCTGGGAGGAGGTGGAGCACGTTTGCTTCTGCTACAGCCAAATGGGAAAGAACATCAATGGGAGAAATTCTTGTAAAGTTTGGAGGTCTCTGCAGACAGGGGGCTCTGTTGTTAGTCAAGATTTTTGTGAGATACAGGAATACATGGGCTCTATGCTGTGCTGGGAGGACTTATATGTGGTTTGAGTATTCCTGAGATGCCCTGGTGGGTTTTTCAGGGAGTTTGGGAATATACATGAACCAAGGGTCTATTTTCCCACCGAGGAAGTGAAAGGATTCTGTTGGGAGACCCATCCTGGCTAAGGTGTTGAGAGAGAGGCTAATAGTTGAATGTCTTTTCATCATTTGAAAATATAAAAACTCTTCAAGACTGTGGTAATACAAGAGACAAGCGATTCATCTCTGTTCTTTTTCTTTTCTTGTGGTTCACCTTGTAAATCACACAGAATGGGAGCAGTAAAATACAGAGGTACAACTCCTTTCAGAAGACTAAAGTTTGAATCCCACCACTCATATTAGGTAGCTCAGAACCATCAGTAGCCCCAACTTCAAAGAATGCAACACCCTCTTCTGGGGTCTACAGGTGCTTTTACTCACTTGTTCATATACCCACACATAGACATTAACATATACACATAATTTTAAAAAAATAATTAATTGAAAAACAAAAAGAAAATCCTCCTCTGCCTCCAAGTAGCACTGTGCCTCGGAACAAAGCCTCCAATTCACAGGTTTTTCAGGGACATTTCTTATCCAGGATAGAGCAGATTTTATTTATACTTGCTTTGTTTGGATTAATCAGACATTTTGATATGTGAATGCATCAGAGTTAACTTAATAAGATTTTTCTTTCAATTGCAATTGCATAGAATGCCACTGGTTATTCTTAAGGTTTTGCAAAGAAAATTTAATAATGTATAATTGAAGTGCAGTCTGTAGAAATGTAGTTTTCTATTTATATTTCAGAGTCTCAGAGTTCAACCCCCTCTTTCATTCAATAAGCCAGATGCGAGGGAATTAATTATGTGGATTACTTGATTCAGTATTTCCTTCTTATTGCATTCTTTCCTCTTCATTTTGGCTATATTAGAAGAATATGTATGTGTGTATGTATATTTGAAAGGTGACTACATGCTTAAATCCTTATATTTCTTGCCAGAAACCCCATCCAAGAACTGAGGAATCTGGATGCAGAGATCCATGGCTGGCCCCGGGTGGAGCTCCGGGAGTCTAATTAGTGAGAAAGAGGAGGGTTTATATGAGCGAGAATTGTTGAAACCAAGGTTGTATAAAGCACAGGGACAAATAGCCAAACGAATGAAAACACATGAACTATGAACCAAAGGCTGAAGGGTCCCCAACTGGATCAGGCCCTCTGACTAGATCTCTGAAGTATTCGAAGGCCACCTGGCCAAACATCCTAATTGTAGTGCTAGAAACCCCAACCAATGACTGAGGGAAACGGATGCAGAGATCCACGGCCAGGCCCCACGTGGAGCTCCAGGAGTCCAATTAGAGAGAAAGAGGAGGGTTTGTATAAGTGAGAATTGTTGAGACCGAGGTTGGAAAAAGCACAGGGACAAATAGCCAAACGACAGGAAACACATAAACTATGAACCAATAGCTGAGGAGCCCCCAACTGGATCAGGCCCTCTGGATAAATTGACAGTTGATTGGCTTGATCTGCTTGGGAGGCATCCAGACAGTGGGACTGGGTCCTGTCCTCAGTGCATGAACTGGCAGTTTGGTACCTGGGGCTTATACAGGGACACTTGGCTCCTGGGAGGAGGGGACTGGACCTGCCTGGACTGAATCTACCAGGTTGAACTCATTCCTCTGGGGAGTCTTTGCCCTGGAGGAGATGGGAATGGAGGGTGGGCTGGGGGAAGGTGGGGGGGAGAACAAGGGAATCTGTGGCTGATATGTAAAATTAAATTTAATAAATAAATTTAAAAAATGAAAAAAAAAGAAATGTCAGAGAAAGTCAAAAAAAGATGAATATGTATGTGTATATGTATATTTGAAAAGTGACTACATGTTTAAATCTTTATATTTCCTGTGTAATCTTCCAGTGACTTTTATACACTGTTTAGATATTTCTCATTCTAGAAAGCACAGCAAGGTCAGTAATATATTTTCTTCAATGTATTCAGTCATTCCTCATTAATACTTAAAGACTTCAAATATATAGAACAGATTTTAATATTTGTTTTAAGGTAGGTTAATTGGTATTGGGGGTGTAATTTAAAAACTAAGGACAAAATTGCTGATGGTATATTCACAAAGCAAGCTTTTATTCAATTTCAAAATTGATCCAGCTGAAGAATGCTTTATTGAAAAAGACCAGGTCCTTATAGTCAGTAAATTGTGTCATGTAATAGGGGGATGCAAGTCCTGAATTCCCATACGAGCCTGGGCCATTTTTCTGAATCAGTTGTGGCCCCAATTTATCTGTCAGTTTTACATCGCATCGATTTTAGTATGTGGTAGAAGCAATTTAAGGAAACAGAGATATTTAAGCTCTTAGTGTTACAGTCTGGGAACCAAGTACTCAAAACACAAAATGTGTGGAGTACATGTCAGATTTGAACCATAACAGCCTTGTGAAGAGGTCATAATGCAAAATCAACTAAGCAGATCCTCTCTTCTAAGAAGAAATTTGATGCCTTCCCTGATTTTCTGTAAGGTTTTATTGAGGTAACTTTAACTGAAACTTATATGTGCCTATGCCTTTTGAAAAAGTCAGTAATGAGAGGAGAGAAAACAAATCAAATATTATTTCATGGCCAGTATTTATTTCATATAATTTATTGCAGCAGTTCTCAACCTGTGGGTCACAACTTTTAATTTTGTTACAATTTATATTTTTTAAATTGAAAATTTTAATTTTAACTTCTGTTTACATATCCCTTAGCTACCTATTAGAGATAACATTGCATGAAGAGCTTGATCAAGAGTATCTTATTTCAGTGTTTCTCAACCTTATGGGTCACGGCCACTTCGAGGGTTGAACAACCTTTTCATTGGGGACACCTAAGATAATCAGGAAACACAGATATTCATATTGCAATTCATAATGGTAGCAAAATTAGAGTTATGAAGTTGCTCTATATAATTTTATGGCTGGTAGTCACCACAACATGAGAAAACTATATTAAAGGGTTGTAGCATTAGGAATGTTGAAAACCACTGAGTCATTGAATATTTATTCCCTCTGATATGTTGTGATGGCCACTGATTATATATCAAGGAGATCACTTCATTTTTTAATGTCAATATGTGATTGCACTGATATACATGCAAATGCTTGTCCACACATATATGTATATGAATACATGTGAAAACACATATGTAAAAGTACACACATAGAGGAAGAAGAACCCTGTACCTGTTTTAAAAAAACTTGGAAAATGTATAAATCTGATTTGCAAACACTTTAATATTCTTTGACCTTTTTATTTATCATTTAGGTATAACACGAATTGCTAAACAGTCTTATTAATAAAAATCCCAGAGCCAGATATTGGGGTGAAAGCTGAAAGATCAGAGAAACAGAGCAAGCTAGGCACGTTCTTACCTCTATGAAATCCTCAGGCTCAAAAGAGTGAGTTCCTGTGTCCTCATGCCTTTTATACCTTTCTGTGTCCTGCCATATTATTTCCTGGAATTAAAGGCGTATGTGCTTCCCACAAAGAGACATGAGATCTCAAGTGCTGGGATTAAAGGTGTGTGCCACCACACCTGGCTCTGTTCCCAGTGTGGCCTTGAACTCACAGAGATCCACACTGATCTCTGCCACCCAAGTCATAGGATTAAGGGTGTGTGCCACCACTGCCTGACCTCTGTGTCTAATTTGGTGGCTGGCTGTGTCCTCTGATCTCCAGATATGTTTATTAGGGTACACAATATATCAACCACATTTAGGTATTACTATGTTTTTCAAACAAGAAAGTGTTGGTTTTGTTTTAAATAGACAAGAAGCATAAGTATAGTGTATTCAATTATAGGATTACTTTGGATTAAAGCTGTAGAACTTAACATGAGACATGATGAAGAGTATTGACACCAACAGACATTAATAGGAAATCCATGACTTAATGATTAAGAAAATTGAAGATATTTATTATTTGTGTTATAAACTATGAAAGTAGATGCTAGTCTCAGTTTAAAGTATGAAAAATTATGCTTATTCTATAGAAGTAAAAGTGTTAATTTGATCTTTTGTTCTATGTTTATTGTCTGAAAATATTTTCCATAAATGATGTGTCTACCTTACTATTCTTACTTGTGAATATTTTGAATCAAGAAATATTCTGACTTAAATTTATAAATGTTTAATGCATAACAATTGTAGCTGAATAATTTATAAGGACTATCTTTGAACATTTGAAAAGAATATACCAGTTTAAATTCCAAGGTTATGTATATGCAAGGTGAAAGATAAACTCAAAACAATGTTTCTAAAACTATAAACATAATAATAATGTTGGAAATTTCAAACTTAATGTTTGGCATAAGGTAAGAGAAATACAAATGGGAAATATGAATAATATAGGCAAATGCCAAGGTCAAAGACTCCCCAACTTTTTGCACATTTCAACATGCCACCAACTCATTTTGTCATCATTTAAAAATGACAGGAAGACATGCAGAGATGATCAGCCACACTAGTGGAAGCCCATGAACTGTAGGCTAATGGCTGTGGAGCCTCAATGGGACTGGACTAAACCCTCTGTATACGGGAAGACGGTTGTTTGGCTTGAACTGTTTGGGGGGCACCCAGACAGGGGGATCTGGATCTGTCCCTGGTGCATGGGCAGGCTTCTGGGAATCTGGTGTCTGTGGTGTGACACCTTGTGCAGCCTTAGTGCAGTGGGAAGGGGCTTGGACCTGCCTAGGCTCTGTGTGCCAGTCTCTGCTGACTCCCCATGGGGACCTTGATTTGGGGAATGTGGGGATGCAGGGTGGCTTGGGAGAGAGGGCTGGGCGGTGGGAGGAGGGAGGAGGGGGTATCTGGGGGTGGTGTGTGGAGTGAGTAGAAAATCTCTTAATAAAGTAAAATGAAAAAAAAAAAGACCAGTTCCTGAGAAAATTTAAATATGGAAACATGAACTTTATCTGTGGAAATTATACATAATTTACAAATGTTGAAATAATTACCATTACTTTCATTTTCTAATATATTTGTGTATATATGTATATATATGTACATATATATGATTGTTTACTAATAATATTATATAATTACTTAATTTTTTTTGTCTTCATAACCTTTTTGTTGAAAATTTACCCCCAGGAGATTGATTAATTTGAAACTGAAGCAATTCACAGTGAACACTAAACACTAGTTTAGACATATTTATTCTACTTAAAAAATGAAGTCAGTACTATGTTTTCATTTTGTGAGCATATGTGAATGTTGATGTGGGTGTATGCATGCCTTGGCATGGCAGTTAGAGGACAACTTTTAGGTTCTATATTCCCATAATGTTGATCCCAGAGCTAGAACTCAAGATAGCATATTCATGTTTTCCTCATCTACAATTAGTCACCTGTCTTAGCTAAAGATATTTGATACATTAAATTAAGACAATTTCAAATATGTTTTCCCACTTATTTAAAAAGAGTATCTTTTTTTTTCATAAAATATATCCTGACTACAGTCTCCCCCGCCACTCTTCCGTATTTCTCCCCACCTCCCCTCCCATCTGCATCCAGTCTCTTTCTTTCTCTCATTAGAAAAGAGCAGGCCTCTAAGAAATAACAGCATAACATAACAAAATAAAATATAGATAAGATAAAACAAAAACCATCACACTAAAGATGGAGAAGGCAACCCAACAGCAGAAAAGGCAAAGAAGATGTGTCTTTTCAAATATGAGCCAAATAAAGCCAGACTTCCACCTTTTTAAATGAAGAAGTTTAACAAAAGTAATTAAAATGACTTGCAATGCCTTCCATTTTGTTGTTTTCAAAAGATATACATCCCATGTTAACTCTCAGCCAATAATAAAGCATTGTTTTAGTTTCAGATTATTTTTTGATATAATAACTATAATATACCATCTACTATATCTTTCTACTCCTAGCGTACTCAAGTTCCTAAATATATATACTGAACACATACATTAAACTTTTCCATAAGATAGAGATTATTAAAATGGTCATCTATGTACAGCAACATTTTACAAAACAATAAGTCATATAGAATTGTTAAAACTATTATTATGTAATCATTTCATTATTTTTAATCCTCATAACTTTTCATTAGGAAATAAATTCCTAGTCCACTGATTGCTCTGAGACTGGTGTATTCAACTGTAACCACTAAAGATTAGTTGGATATGTCCCATACCTTTGGTGGTTTGAATTTTTTCTTTTCAGTTTGTATTTATTTTAAACATTTCCTCATCTGGAAACTATGCCACTAGAGATGAAGAGATGCCTCACTGGTTAAGAGCACTGACTGCTCTTCTAGAGGACCCGACTTCAATGCCCAGCACCCACATGGCAGCTCACAACTGTCAGTAATTTCATTTCCCGGGGACCCGACATACTCACACAGACATACATACAGGCAAAACAACAATGAACATAAAATAAAAGTAAATAAATAATTAAATAAGAAATTATTGACTCTTGTTCAAAATAGAGCCCCACAAAGGAGGACAAAGAAACAAAACAGGCCAAGCGGTGGTGGCGAATGCCTTTAATCCTAGGATTCGGGAGGCCGAGCCAGGGGGATCTCTGTGAGTTCGAGGCAGCCTGGCAGGGTGAGATCCAGGACAGGCACCAAAACTACACAGAGAAACCCTGTCTCGAAGAGAAAGAAAGAAAGAAAGAAAGAAAGAAAGAAAGAAAGAAAGAAAGAAAGAAAGAAAGAAAGAAAGAAAGAAAGAAAGAAAGAAAGAAAGGAGACTCTAAAATCAATAAAAGACTGATGTTGTTCATGTTTTTAAAAGTATCTCCAATAAAAATGGCCCAATATGCTTATTTTGCTATTCAAATATTTTTAAATTTATAAAATTGAGGATGGTTTATGATACTGCTATTTGGTTCTTTAATTTATTGTCTCTTAAAAATTGTAATACAAATATAATATCTTTTATTGTTAAAACTTTTCACGTTTGTTTACTTATTTCTTGTTTGTTTTCATTAGTGACTCACTATGTAGGCAAGTCTGACTTTGAAATAATTTTTCTTCGACATTAGCCTTCTTAAAGGCTGCAATTACAGATGTGTACCAAAACACCTGAATTCAGGTACATTTTGAAGAAAAATACTTTTGCTTCTGCAACTTAAACTATCTGTTTCGGATAAAGTTTCTAGTAATGATTTCTGTTTTGTAATCAGAAGTAGAAGTATAAATATAGCTAAGATGGCACACTCTAAGGATGGCTTAACTCACTTGGGATCATAGCTTAAACTCTGGTCATTTGAACTTCTGTGAACTGAATATAAAACATATTGATAACCAGCCAGAATACTCGTTCTTCAGGATTAAAAATAAGTAAAACATTTAGACACTTACAAGATTTATATTGTATTTCTGCAGTTGGTTGTTTTTTACTGTTTGACTCTTTGGGGGCCTGCTCCCCAGCTCCCAAATAAATACACAAAGTCTTATTATTGCTTATAAATGCTCTGACTTAGCTTGGCTTGTTTTCAGCAAGCTTTTCTTAACTTAAATTATCTCATCTTCCTTTCGTCTCTGGGCTTTTGCCTTTCTCCATTTCTGTGAATCTTTACATTCTTCTTACTCAGTGGCTTGCTGTGCAGCTGGGTGGCTCATCCCTGGAGTCTTTCTCTCTTCCTCTTTCTTGTTCCTAGATCTTCTTTCCTAAATTTATCCTCCTATTTATTCTCTCTGCCTGCCAGTCCCATGCATATTTTCTCCTGACTTGCTATTGGACATTCAGTTCTTTATTAGAGCAATCAGGTGTTTTAGGCAACAAAGTAATACAGCTTCACAGAGTTAAACAAATGCAACATAAAAGAATGCAACACTTTTTTGAATCATTAAAACAAATGTTCCATGGTAGAAACAAATGTAACACATCTTAAAATAATATTCCACAACAGTATTTTACATTGGCAGAGAGAGAATACAGTGTAAGACATCCATTTCATGTTCTTAAATGTCTATAATATCAAGAGGAGAGGTAGAAGATGTTATGAAAAAATACAGGTTTTGGTAAAATAACTTATAGAGAAAAGAAAATCCTTGCCCTCTTTTAAAAGTTACAGATGACTTCAAAACAAAGGTAAAGGAAAGGAAGCAAACTGACAATGTGATTAAGAAGTAGCAATAAAGTTGAGACAAGATGGGAATCTTGCAAGCCAACTGTGTATTCTCCAGTAGGTCTGCATAGTGATTCAAAAGATCAAAGAGGTTACCCATGTTATTCAAACTAGGCATCCATTTTCTTCATTAGAAATTTGGCCCCAGTGAGAAAATTTTAAAAGAGAATTATGAATGTAATTGAAAACACACCAACCTTAGAAGAAATTTGAGTAAAATTAGCAAAAATGAAAAAAAAAACTACTAAAAATATTCATTGCTTTACTTAGTGAAATGACATACAATAGTACAGGAGAATGGATAACAAAAAAAAGAGCATTTCTGCAACTCACAGAATAGAGATAGTGAGGTTCGTATTCAATTCTGCAATGTTAATCTGCGAGCACTTTGAGGAATTGTGCTTCTCTAGGAGCTTTCAACTTAATATGCTTCACATTCGATGTAATGTTTAAAATTTCCCTTATGCACATGTGATGATTGGATTTAGGTAGAGAAACTTGAGAATGGTTAAATTCAGTAATAAAAGAGCATGGGAAAGGGTGAAATATGGGAACAGCTAAATTAAGTTTGCACCTACAAAATATGAGAATGGATTATTGTTTATTACCACAATCTACTATCCTACTGAGCAATGATGTTTCTAGATGTATCTGTTTATTTCTGTGAGGATCATTTCATATAGGTAGGCACACACATGTAATATTCCTCTCATAGGGAAATGAATTTTCTATTGCCTTTTTATGGGAAATTTTCTACAGATCATACTCAAGTATGAAACTATATAAGTATAATTTTATAATGGTAAAGTATGATTTGTCTATGGTGTCTCTTTTAAGTATTCAAGTTTACATAATTATCTCTATATTTACATTGTTAAATGGTGGCAATTTGATTATCACATTGTAAATTTGTTCTAAAATACTTTGAACTTCCTTAAAATTGTGGAGTTCAGCTGGTAAAAGAAGCACTGATTCTGTAATGCATGCTGATTTTTTCTGAAAGGCAATGACCTATCATGTTTGGGCAGAAGAATGCATAAAAGATGACCTAGTAGGTCTCTTTCCAATTCAGCAATCCTGTAAAACAAAGGTTTCTCTTTCCTGCACTGGTGAATATTGAAAGTTAAGCACCTTACTGTATTATGCAAAACTTTCTGACCTTGGTTCCTGCACCAGTATTCTTGTTCTCATTAAGAACTTTCAGGAAATTTCTTAGAGATCTTTTAGAATAAGTATGTTACTGTTGAAATAAAAATATTAATATTTATCTGAATATTTTTAATTGTTATTAAATTATTTGGCCTAGAATATAAAGATTCTGAAGCCCTGTTTATTCTGTCCTAAATAATATGTTCACCTACTATCAACAGACTGGGAATTATTAGCCATATTTCATCACAGGATTGATAATTTATACGTGTATGTGTGTGCATGTGGTAAAACTATGTGTTTATGTGTATCCATATTTGTGTGGAGACCAGAGGTTGATATAAGATGTTTACCTCTATTGCTGTCCACCTTATTGATGTGTGTGTATGGTATATGTCCATGTTCATGTGTGTGCACATATATATGTAGGAGTGTGTGTGTGTGTGTGTGTGTGTGTGTGTGTGTGCGCGCGCGCGCGTGCGTGCGCATATGCACGGAGGCCAGAAGTTAATTCTGGATGTCCTCTTCATTTGCTTTCCCCATTACATTTTAAGATAGAAACACCATTTTGGCTAGATTCAGGAATCTGCCTGTTTCCATTATGCAGGGCAACCTAGCCTGCCCTGGGGTACAGACAAGATGCTGGAGTTACACGTTACACACATGCACTACCTCCAATTTCTATATGGGCTCTTGGAGGATTAACTCAGATACTCCAAGAGGCTTGGCAAGCATCTTACTGAGTCATCATTTTTCTAATTAGCGTTGAAATTGATCAACTTGTACATTTTAGAAAAAGTCTTACTATTTGTCTTAATTATTATAAATTGTTTCTTCTAGTATTATACATTTAAAAGTTAAATAAAAATTAGGGTAAAAAGTATGAATTTTAAAATGTCTTAAATATAAAAGTATTTACAAAGTATACCAAATTATAGTATATGTTAATTCTCTAGTCTGTGTAAATTGATACTTGAACCTTGATATCATAAAAAATATGTTTTGCTTCAATGCCTATGATTGAAAATAGAACTTTCTATGCAGAATATTCTATCATTAAATTGTTCTTCCAGCTTCAGCCTTATGAATGCCAGAATTATAAGTATGTATTACAACAATGGTATAAAAACCATTAAACTTTCCCACTTATTTTAAAATGGTTTTACATACTAAAGTAATGGAATTGGATAATGGATGACTAGACTATTTTAAAGATAAAATGAAAACTTCCTAAATGGTCAGAATGCAGAATTCCACAAGTCTATTTTCTTTTTCTTTGAAAGGTATAATGCACAGTCTATAACTTCACTTTAGAATGACCTGTCCTCTCTTGGGGGCCTACTCTTTTCTGAAGAGGATAAAGAGAGGGATTGGATCTTGGAAAGAGGGGAGTAATAGGTAACTTGTAGGAGTGGAGGGAGGGGAAATGTGGTTGGGATGCATTATATGTGAGAAGAATCTATTTTCTTTTTTTTTTATTTTTATTTATCCTTCTTTCATACAATGCATTCTGACCACAGGCTTCCCTCCCTCCACTTCTCCAAGTCCACTCACCACCTCCCTTCTTCTTGAGATCCACTGCTCCTCTATTTCCCTTCAGAAAAGAGCAGGCTTCCCAGGGATATCAACTGAGCATGGCATAACAAAATGCAACAAGACTAGGCACAAACCCTCATATCAAGGCTGAACAAGGCAAACCAGTAGCAGGAAAAGAGTCCCTAGAGCTGACAAAAAGAGTGAGAAAAACCTCCACTATTACTCTCCAGGATCCCACAAAAATCCCAAGCTAAACAACCACAACATATGCAGACCACCTCGCACAGACCCTTGCAGGCTCTGCGACTGCTGCTTTAGGCTCTTTGATTTGAGACCCTATGAGCCCTGCTCATTTGTCTGTATGCACTGTTCTCACAGTGTCCTCAATCCCTCTGGCTCCGACTATCCTTCCTCATCCTCTTCTATGGGGTTCCCTAAGCTCTGCCTTGTGTTTGCCTGTGGGTCTATCCATCTGCTTCCATCACCTGATGGAGGAGGAAGGCACCAATCTATGAGAATAGCAGGATATCATTAGGAATCACTTCACTGACTTCTTGGTTTTTTTTTTTTTTTTCAGTCATATTTTGTTTTACCCTATGTTTCTGGGTCACTCAGCTTCCAGGATCAGGCCATCCAGGCAGTGTTGGCATGGGCTGTCTCTAAGGACATGGGCTTCAAGTTAGACTAGTCATTTGTTGGGCACATCTACAAACACTGAGTCACCATTGCGCTAGCACATCTTAGAGGCAGGATGGGTTGTGGATCAAAGTTTTTTCGCGGGGTAGAGGAATATATTTTCAACTAAAACTAAAAATAAATAAAGACAGATTGTCACACACACACACACACACACACACACACACACACACACACACACACACGATGACCCACATTGAATTTGATAATCTTGGCAGACCATCTGATTACAATAAACGTATGGAAATATCTGATACCTAAAAGTTTTAACTAGTGAATTTAGTGGTATCAACATGAATGAGCAGTCGCTAAAAGATGTTGAGAAGGAGAGAGTAATTGGAATGCATCTGTATACATGCATGAAGTTGTTTTAGAATGAAATTAATCGGTAAAATATATCTTTATCCTCTTTGCTTTAAAATTATTAGGATGAACAACTCTAACAATTAAAATGATAAAAGGTACAAATCCAGTGTTCTGAGTATATTCTTCATTATTAATAGCTGTTTCACCCTGTACCATAGACATTTTTAAAACTCTCTTTGCCTGGCTAATGTGATTTTCATGCTAAGTATGCCATACACCAAGGTGACTTTTACAGTAAGTTTGCACAGTGGCATGCTTTGCAATGTACACATGATCATCAGGGTTTAAGTGACCCACTGGGGTATGATCTGGTACTCCAGTTGCACAGGCAGTTTCTCAACAGTTCTGACACTGATCATCTGTCAATTTGATTTACTAATCTCATGAGAGACCCACTGTAAACAAAGTAACTATATGTTTTCAAGCACATGAGGGAAACACACAGTTCTACATTTTATTTCTGTTAGGCATAACCTTTCTTTTTCAATCAAGTTTAAAAATAGAAGAAAAAGCAACAATAATTTCCTCCTTATGAATTTCACCAGATGATTGGATTTTCAACAGTCAGAATTTAGAGACAAGTAATCTAAATGGAGGGAGAGCTTGGTTTGTGAAGTAATGAAATTTGGCTTTAGATTTGACAACAAGCGTGTATCAATGACGACGTGAAGTCACCCTGTTATTTCATCTATCTTAGTCACAACCTGTCAGTATGCTCAGCGCATAATAAATCATGCCATAGATGAAGCTTATAAGGCAAGGAAACATATTGCAGAAACTGCTGATGAAGGAGTTATGTGGTCTTTCACAAAGGCTCGACACATTCCCGCTGTGTAACAGTGATGGAGAGGCAAGGTGGGGCATTGGTCATTGTGTGTCAAAAGGGTCACAGTATTTTACTAATATGCTTGACTAATTCCTACTTGTCTGGATGGAGCATCACTATACATTAAAAGAGTTCTAGAAATGGGGGAGGTATTTAGCAGTCAGGTAAAAGCCTGGCGCAAGGGATCTAAAGGGTGACCCCAGCTAACACTCCAATAATAGCAAAAACATAGCCTCAACTGTCCATCTCCCCTGACCAGATTGGTGCCTAGCCATGTTTTGTTGATAATCACAGGAACCTGCCTTTTTCTAAAGAGAAACTGAGGAAGAGTGTATTGGGGTGGCAACAGAAAGGGAATGGGAGGAGGTAGTAAGAAGAGAGGAGGAAGAGGAACCTGCAGCTGAGATGTAAAATAAATAAATGAAGAAATATAATTAAAAAATGATATAGAGTGATATTTGTCTTCTGTATAGAGGCAGGTGGTTTACATTCACCTGTGTGTAGTTTTTGCTCCTTTAAGTGGGAAAAACACAACTGCATCTTAACAATGAACATGATTTAAAATCATGCTTGCCATACTACAGTAAATTTCTCTAACATTTTTAAAGAAAGATGCGTGTAATCAACTGAAAAATCTATCCGCCCAATGCAATGAACACATTTAAAAAATGAATGAAATCAAATACAAATGTTGTGCAAGTAGTATGTGACTTTTTTTTCCTCTCAGTTACAAATCCAGCAGAGACAAAACTAATCAAGACATAAGGATCTCCAATTGTCTTGATATTTCAATAGTCATCTTATGTATTAGAGCTAACCCTGATGAAGTCACAGATGCTGAAGCAAACTTTCTGTGTTTTTCTCCACATTTCTACTTTTCTGTGGTGAATGTACTGCTTTGTGAGTTTCTTTGGACACACCACATCCTGTTATCTACCGCATCCTGTTATCTGATCCTCTAAAACACATGCCATGATTCATGTGTTTTTAGCTCTTTTTTGTTTTTGTTTGTGTTTTGTTTTGTTTTTTGTTTTTTCCAATACAGGGTTTATCTGTGTAGTTTTGATGCCTTTCCTGGATCTTGCTCTGTAGACCAGGCTGGCCTCAAACTCATAGAGATCTGCCGGGCTCTGTCTCCCAAGTGCTGGGATTAAAGGTGTGTGCCACCACTACCCAGTAACCTTTAGCTTTTTTATACACATCTCCTTCTAAGAGTATTCTACTACATTTCCATGGCATATTTTTTTCTAATGAATTTTAGAAGATTTTTTCCTAAAATCCTTCAGAGAAAATATTAAATATGTGTTATTTCACAATACAATGCAATGTCTTCTCTATAGTATTCAGAATGCAGTTTCTTCTTAAAATCTGGAATTCTTAAAATCTGCATCACAGCTTTAGTATACTATCCATGGGTTAATTTAATATCCAAATTAATATTGCATTTCAATTTTTCTTTTCTACTTGTTAGAATGAATCATGGCACTTCATTTGTAGTAGAAAACAATTATAATTTTTTTTAACTTTAATTCTTGTTTACTTGATATCATGTCAAAATTTGTTGTTGTTATACACTGCTTCCTAGAGTAGAATGATGATAATTTAGATGTTTGGGTTGACATTTTACATAATTTTGTTCCTTTCATAGTTTTTATCTTGTCCTAACTTTCCAAAGTAGGCTTTTGATATTTTTGTTATTTTTTCTGAAATTTTATTTTAATCGAAGAATTTATTTAATTGAATATGAACATATTAATACATACAAGCACATACTTGTGCACACACATGTGTGTGTGTGAGTGTACATGTGAATGTACCTCCTTTTCTCAGAAAATATTTAACAAATCAACTCATTATCTACCATATTAAGTACTGGTTATATCAGAGAAAAAAATCTTTGTGATTGTGAACCTGCCCTTTAGCAGCTGAGCCATATATTTGTTGGGAGTGTAAACTTGTACAACTATGGAAATCAATATAGTAGTTCTTCAGAAAATTGGGAATTGATCTACCTCAAGATCTAGCTATACCACTCTTGGGTATATACTAAAACTAAAAATGACAAAGACACTTATATAATTATGTTCATAGCAGCTTTATTCATAGTAGACAGAAACTGGAAACAATCTAAATGTCCTTCAACCAAAGAGTAGATAAAGAAAATATGGTACATTTTCACTATGTAGTAATATGCAGCTGTTTAAAAAAGTGACATATGAAATTTGCAGGCAAATGGATGGAAGCAGAAAAAAAATATCCTGAGTGAGGTAACCCAGAAAGACAAGAATGTTATGTACTCACTTATAAGTATATATTAGTGTATATTAAATGGTAATCATGATACAATCCACATATCTAGAAAGGCTAAATCACAACGAGGGCTCTAAGGAGGAGACAATTTATTCTGGGAATGGGAAATAGAATAGATTTTGTGGGTGGGTTTGAGCAAGTGGAAATGGGAACAGGAGAATTGGGGAAGGAATAGATAGAGAGAGTATAGAGAAAGATGATTGGAATTGGAGGACATTGGGGGTTGATGTGGAAACCTAGTGCTGTAGAAACTCCCAGGAATCTACTAGGGTGACCCTACTAAGGACTCCTAGTAATGGAAGATATGGAGCCTGTACTGGCTGTCATCGATAACCAGGCAGGGCTTCCAGTGGTGAGACTGGGACGCCAACCCAGTCACAGAACCTCTTCTATTTAGAATCTGTCCTCTGTTCAAGATATTCTGGAGCAATAATGACACACAATTTGTGGGAGTGGCCAACCAATGACAGGTCTAAAAATCATGCAAGGTTTACTATAGACTACTTCATATTGAGCAAGGAAGTTAGTGAGCAAGATAAAGTACCAAGTAACATAGAAACGTTGCCTGAAATAATTTAGAGAATAGAATAGTTATTTAACATTATGTCCATAATTGTATTTCCATAGTGAAATGAAATGGATGCATAGTGTAGTGCTTGACGTTCTTCAATGAAATGGATAGAGAAGAGAGTAAGGGAAGAAAATGATGAAATACAAGAAGGAGAAGATACCCACAGCCAAGATAAGAGAGGTCCAATACACACGAAGCTGTTTGGATTTTACACTAGCGACAATATAGAAACAATTATTAAAAGAAATTTAGAAAGTTAAAGGAAATTTTTTTACTTTGGAATTACAATGTATTATTATCTCTTCTTAAAATATCTATACCTCAGTGACTAACTGGGAACCAAGGGCAATAATCCAAGTGATGAACAATCAGTCTTGAACTAACCATGTGTCAGTGATGTGAAAGAGAAATGTGCTAGTGACAGATATTAGGAGACAGCTATTAAAAACATTTGAGAATTGAGATGAAAATAAATCAAGAAATCAAGTGAATGAAATACATAGATCTTCCAGTTAAGTGAAAAGATTGTGACTACATGCAAGCTAAATATTTCATGTCAAACCTTAATTAACTTTTAAAAAATATATTTTGTGGCAGTGATGAGTAAAATGTCCTCTCACACAGTTTCTTTCATCCATTGGCTTAATGTCCAGTGCTTATCATTACTGTACTCATTAAGCCTTCAGGACACATTTGCACTGTTAGCATGTCTTAAATGGCAATGTATCTTTCTTTTCTCTAGTGTTACCATCTGGCTGTTATTAATCAGCACATGGATGTTTTCTGTTTTGTCTTGTCCCTATTTCATATGTGCCTCTGCATTGCCTTCCTCTCCTCAGAAACCATTTGTAATGCAGTTGACATATGTTCTTAAGCATAGACATATTCTTGTAAAATATGTTGTAGGTTTTGTCCATTTTCAACTTCACAGAGAGTTTGTAAATCTCACTGGTGTCCTAGTTTTCACACCTTCCCTTGTTTGGAGATGAATCCATGTCATATAGTGGGTTTATAGGTTTTTACCTCAATAGAGCACCTAGTAGTGTGATTTACTAGACTTTACTTGTCCATTCTTCTGGAGATGATCATATAGGCACCATTTAGTTCTCAGTTGCCTTATATACAACCCCTAAAGAATCATATAGGGCATGCATCTAGCCGTTATACACATGCTTGTGCTTTATAAATTTATTTTCCTGAAAATGTACTGGAAATGTTCTTCTACTATGGCTATAAATATTTGAAATTATCTTCCTGCTACTCGAGTAATGGCATTGAAGCAATAGGCAATATAGGAGAACAAAATTAGCTGATATCTGCTCAATGATGTGACAAAATAAGTTCCAGGTAAATAGATATTCAAACATTAAGATGTACATTATATTAATCCAAGGAGGGAGAAATGAAAAAATGGGGGAAAAAAACCTTTCTAGCATCCCTGTTAATGTCTTCATTCATTTCTGTACAGTCCCTTGATCCACACCTTCCAGGTAATTGATTTTAGGATCCAATTGTAACACTTCTTCCTTGTTTTAAACAAGAAACAACAGAAGAGAAATTCCCTGAAATTGAGACCTTAAGCATGCCTTCACTTCAAATACCATAGCTGTTCCTCCCTACTTTAGGCTGTCTCAACAGGCAACCTGTTGAAAGTGAACATTTCTCTAGTGATTCTCAAATTAGTTCTTGTACTGTTTGCCTGAAGAGTTCTCTCTATATATGACCAACCTTGGTGCTAACATCTTAGTTAGTATCACTGACCACACTTTTTCTGATAACTAGTATAAAATGCTGACCCTGGCTCTGCCTTTCTATCCCTGTCATTCTCCACATAAGCATTCCCCATTGATTATCTTTCTGATCATTTGTTTCTTGTTTTTCTTCTGCCTCCAGTTCATGAATAGAAGCATATTATAATTGTAATCTTTTGGTCTAGTTTTTTTTATTGTTTTCCCAGAACCTGAGCAATGCAGGGATCAAAGCAGATGCTCACAATTATTTGTTGGGTAAACAAAAGAGTCAAAAGAAACAAATATATGTGGGGATGGCCTTTTTTCTACTAAAATATTAGAAATTTCATCATACTATATAAATATTTCAAAAGATTTTATACTGAGCTTTCTAATATATAAATGTGGTTCTGTGACTCAAGCACAAACCCACAAAGACAATGCTGAACATCTAACCATCAACCTGAGAGCAAATTCAGACTTAATGAATTAATCTCAATATGCTGTGCCCTGAAGGCTAATGACTGGCATGTGTTAAAGACTCCATCATCACAACAGGTTAGTGGCAAGCTTAAGAACAGAGTTCCCCTGAACCATCTCCTCACAGGCTCTCACTCGTTTATTTGATGTTCTAAGAAAAGAGGTTTATTTTATTTCTTCTCTTATTTTTTCTTCATTGATAAAGGGAATTTTTAACGACAATGTGAAACTATTAAATTTCAGCAAATTAAATAAAAAAAAACACATTAAACCTTAAAGTTTAAAATAAAATATGCTTCATATATAAGAAAATTTCTTTAAGCATTCTATATAGGATTTATGCTAATTTTTGGTTTTGCTATTTATAGGTTTTGTTTATGCTAATTATAGGTTTTGTTATTTTTCTTAAAAACCAGGATGGTAGTTTCCTTTATTAAATATGGAGGTTCAACTAGATAAATAGATGCATGTGTGTGTTCCTGTGATGCTGGCAGATTTTATATGTCAACTTTACTAAGCCCTGGTTTTCACTCTCTGATGAAACACCACTTTGAATTTGCCTTGTTAAGTTTTATTTAGACGTTATTTAAAACAGGATATTTTTAGAAAAAACAGATCACTTCTAAAATACAGGATGAGCTCATCACCTTATGATATGAAATATTTGGTTTTGTTGTTTTATTAATAACCAAGATGGCAGCTTCCTTTATTAAATATGCAGGCCCATGGATCTTCGGATAATTTCATATTTTAAAAGTGACAGCTCAGAAGCAAATTCCTTAAAATAAAACTCTACATCTTTCTCACAAATCTTCTATATATTCTCTCCCGCAATCACATGAACACACACTATTATAGATGTCTTATTGATTCTGTAGCAATGAAATATCATAATATATAGATACATACAGATATATGTTTAGATGTGTAGATTCAAAGACACACATATGGACATATGTATTTTAACAGATTTATTATTTTCTATTTATACATGTATTCTAAATTGTAAGAATGACAATAAATAATTATATAAATACATAATCACATAAAATAAACAAGTAGACTAATGTTTCAGTGTTATGAATACATCCTAGTTGAGATTCTCAATGAGAAAAGTGCATGGGCTTTATTATATATATTTTATAAATATGAAAATTGAGATTTTATGACTGTTTAAAAATATTGTCTCTATATTTCTTGTAATACTCTAGAAATGATGGAATTGTGAGAAGCCAACATATTCAGAATAAAATATTATTAATATGTGGCCCTCAAGACCTTGAGGAGAGGAAATTGAACTACTTGCAAAAATTCATTGTAAATTCATCAAGGAATGGGTTGGCATGGAGATAGGAAGTCAATTCACAGATATCTTCCAAGGCTGTTGGATCAGACTGTAATCTGATAAGGTCAGTTTAACATGTCTGGAGAATGAATGAGTGAATCAAAAATGGGGATCTTTGAGATGCAAGGAGAACAGAGAAGCCCAGCAATATTAGGCAAAGAATACAAGTCGATTTTGAAGAGGGCCAATCTTACAAAGAAACACTGACAGGTCTCTGCACACATGGCCATTGAACGTTCAGTACATAATACAGAAAGCAGATGGCATCATGATTCAAAGTCACTAATAATGTCTATAATTGACTTAAAACAACAGTCAGTTATTTAAAGGAAAAGAAAGTGGAAACCACAGCTCTTCTGGAAACCTGCCAACTCATTAAGCGTCCCCAAGCGACCTCAAGCATACATTTGTCTCCTGTGCTACTGAGGATCTTTGGAGGATCTTTGACTTAGTTAAGCTACTAAAGGACAGTCTCAAACACGTGCATCATTTGGTGGGATGCCCCATTGTAGCTTGATTTTTTCGCCTTGCCCACAGTCAGGACAAATCTCTGTCACCCGCCAGTCCCACAGCCGCTCAGACCCAACCAAGTAAACACAGAGACTTATTTTGCTTACAAACTGCATGGCCGTGGCAGGCTTCCTGCTAACTGTCCTTATCTTGCTAACTGTGCTTTTAGCTTAAATTGATCCATTTCCATACATCTATACCTTGCCATGTGGCTGGTGGCTTACTAGCGTCTTCACATGCTGCTGGTCATGGCGGCGGCTGCAGTGTCTCTGGTCATGGCGGCGGCTGCAGCGTCTCCTTCTGCCTTTCTGTCCTTTTATATCTCCTCTCTGTTAGTCCCACCTATCTTTCCTGCCTAGCCACGGCCGATCAGGTTTTATTTATTAACCAATCAGAGCAACTTGACATACAGACCATCCCCCAGCACAGCCAAGTGCAGACCATCTCAAACACCTGCACTCAGGCCCATGGTCCTAATCATCCTCTATACGGACCTGCTGGGTAACGCCACAAAGAACCCAAGAAGGGCTCCCACAGGACATACAGAACATCCCACAGCACCCCATGCTGTCTGCATGGCAGTGACTTCGTTATTAAAGCTCATGCATAGCTTAGTGGCCCATAGGATCTTTATACCTGAAAAAGACATCTACTCAAACTGACAGATTTCAATGTTTTTGTTGTTTCTTTCTTTTTTTTATCCATTACTTCTCCCTTTATGTAATAAGAGTTTCAAACTAAACAATATTAAAGTATACTATTTCACAAAATCCATGTGCTCATACCACAAAGTCTACTCCAACCTATTCAACAGTTGCAAGCATAATTCTTTTTAATATAATACAGAAGACTCATCTTTGAGTTCATTGAAGAAACATGAAGTAAGAAATTTATCACAGACAGGATTCCAGATTTCCTCCAGATAATAGAGAAAAAAAAAATGTTTTGAGAGAATTAGGAGAATTTGGTGCTGCAGTGGTTATCAATGTTCCTAAAGCTGTGACCCTTTAATATAGTTTTTCATGTTGTTCTGACCCCCAAACATAATATTATTTCACTGCTTCTTCATAACTGTAATTTTGCTACTTTAACAAATCATAATGTAAATGTCTGATTTGCAATCCTCAAAGGGCTCATGACTCACAGGTTGACAAACACTGTCATAGAGGATGTTGTGGTAGAACTCACTAGGTGCCATAGTGATTGTAAGCAAGCATTCTTTCAATAGTGATTTTGAAACAGTTGTTAATAAATTTAGAGTGTTCACATTTTGAAATTGAGAGACGTTCCTATCCTTTGATTGCCTTCCTCTATTTTGACAAGCAGTTGAGAAATTAAATATGATTATAATGTAATACAAATTTAATATTTCATAGTGATAAAAAATAATGATGACATTCAGACAAGGTAATTACTCTATATATCCTAAGATCTCCTTTTTACATTTTTGTTCAAAAATATGGAACACTTCACAAAAATGTCATCCTTGTACAGGAGCATATAATAAGCACATTGCACATAATAAACATGATAAGCACATTGCAAAGCGTTTGAGTGACTTAATATTATTATTTAGATTTTATCATATTAATTCAATATTATTTTAATGCCTTAAAGTCAATGATTGATGTAAAATTTGAGAAAAATGGTGAGAATCTGGGGAGGTATACTTGATACCTATGCTCACAAATTTATTGTCTAGTTGCTAAAATGAAGGAAATGCGTGCTCTGTTATCTATTTACTTGGGACTGCTAACAGTGAAAGTTTCTTAATAATTTGGTGCTTTATTTATTTTAGCAATTTAGTAAAATTTATTTTTAATGTTTAAAGGTCAGTATGAGTGATTTTAAACCAATATCAATGATGTTTTCATGTCTATGTGAAAAAAGTTTTAAATATTTTTTCAAGATGTGCATTTTCATGTCAATCACTAATCTTTTTATTTTATACTAAAGTTTTATTATTCAGATTCTTAAAAATCTAAATAATATTATTTGATAATATAAGTACTTCAAATTCCAAGAGTGTTATTTTTAATATTCTTAGTAATATAAACAGCTCTCATTTTTTAAATATTAGACTTTTCATGTTCCCTTATATGTCTTTTTTTCTTAATAACATATTTTTATTAACTCTGAAAATTTCATACAATGTGTCCTGATCATATTCACTTCCCACTGCTACCCTCAAATTTTTCCCATGGTCCAACCCTCCTCCCTACAAGATGGCAATATAAAAAAAGATAATATATTAGTCACAGACTGCATAGCTATGATAACATGTCAACATTTACTGTAATGTTTATTTCATGAAGTCTCTAGCACTTAATACCTTTTCTGCATGACCCTTTAGAAGAATTTAAATTTGTTCTGTGACAAGATTTCATACCATCAATGGATTAGTTCTTGCAATGGGGCAAATCTTGAGTTTAGAAGCTAGAATAGCTTCAAGAGACCTACTGTAATGCAAAAAGATGTTAGTACATAAGAAAGTGATGGATTCTTAGGTAATGTCACAGTGTATACCTGTATACTAGCTTATCAAAGGGGTAACCCTCATGACTGTGAGACCTGACAGGGTAACATTAAATGATATCATTTAAGAGAACAAAGTGTTCTATCCATGAAAATTTTTGAGAGATGTTTGGTTACCTGACAAAAAATAACATGAAATAGTCTCAACTTAGCATTTCCATGATGTTTCTGTATTTAATATATTGTACATGGTATATTTATATAAAAATTTGTCAATGAAAATAAATAAATATTCATTAAAAGATTGATATTATGCCACCTTAATATATACTAATATATACTAATTAATTAAATTCATTCAAGACACAATGAATGATGTATTTAATTTGGTAATAATCTTAAACTAATTGAAATCATAAAAGTTAAAAGGAACTGGTGAGTTCTTTTGAGGCATAAAATCACCTAGACAATGAAATAAAATTGGCAAAACATTAACAAAGAAAAATGTATTTGACTTTTCAAATTACTTATGTTTTCACTTTTAAAACAAGTCACCACACAATAAATTTGGTAAAAAATTAATATTTGTATGTGCTCAGACAGAAACATTAGATCCACAATTATAGAAGAAGTAAACTCTCTCTTGAGAATGTTAAGGAGGAACAATCTAGTGAGTTTCATGTGAGAATAAAGAGCACCTCAGAAATCCTTCTGTGAGTTATTTCCAACTTTATGGGAAAAAACTTTGTAAGTAATGTGCAAAAAGTATACAGTTTCTTCAGCAATTGTTAAGTCCTAGCATCGTGTATGGCATTAAACATGAAATACATATTTTATAATCTCAACCAATCTTAATTATTTTACAATTAAATAAAGACACTCTAGTAATGTCTTCATTTCTGTTTCTTTTTCATTCTGAGGACCTGAAAAATTATATTGCTTATAGATATCAGGAATATAGAACAATGTTTTGTTGATTCAGACAAAATCAGTATCATTGAGAATTTGAGAAGGAACAATTGATATGAAGGATTTCAAGAGAATAAACAAGAGCACTTATTTAAAGTAGCAGTTGTCACAAACTCTAGAGATTCAGTTAGGCAGTATTATGCTCTTGTAGTACCTTCTGGGAGGAAGGAATAGAGCATCTTTGATTTGAAGCCATTAACCAAAGAAGCACACAACCTCCGGGGACTTCTGATTATGATTAATGTCTGGTAATGCCAGCATGTATTACCTTGTTTCTCAGAGCACTAATCCAACTAATCTCGTCTTAAATGTAGCTTCAGAAACACAGCACTAAAAGCTTTAACCTGAGGCAGTATAAGGATAAACTTGTTAATGCTATGTGTAGACTATTATAAGGCCTGGCCTTTATTTAGCTAATCTGAACATGAGTCCACCAAGGCACCATCTGGAGCTTGGGTAAATCCATAAACAAAATGCTGCTCTGTAATTATTATTCTCCATTTCACTACTAGCTCCCTGTTTCCATTGTTACCTTCATATGACTCAGTTTGAATGCTTCCTTGTGTTTATAGAGATTAATACAAATTGGATTTTTTTTTTTAGTTGAATTGTAGAAAGTGGAAGAAAGAAAAGGCCTTGTGTTGCTAGGGAGACCTGATGTGGGAGCTTTGGTGACAATGTCTGATGCTGTTGTACAGCAAAGGCTGTCAGGATAAGCTTAGAGAAAGGGAGCCTGCTGATGCGAAGAATGAATTTAGAATGTTAGTTATTGATTCTACAGTGATCCTTATAAAAGAAGTAATGTGGACTCTGCCTTTTTCTAAAGAAGAATTATAGTACAATAATAAAGAAAGCCTCCAGAAATTTATACCAGTGAAAGGCAGAATAAATGCAATCTCAATTCCATCTGAGAGTTTGTAGAAAGAACACGGCTGCCGGCTGGTTTAGAGTTTCGTCAAATTAAGATTCCATTAGTACATTCTGAAATGGTAGTGTTAGCTGAATAGGTGCCACAATTTATCTTTTTCAAATTACAGTTAAATGTGGAAAATTTTAATACTAAATGATGCTGTAGAAAGCATGTGAAAAATATATGCTATTAATATTGTAGTGAAAATTTAAAAAAATTATATTAAAATAGCAAAATCTTGTGAAAAAAAGTGGGTTGCTATTTACAGAGACAAGGAAATTTTTGTGTTTGTATTTATTTAATATGATTTATTCTTATATACAATATCTAATATCTTATTTATTCACGAGCATATTCTTATATAATAATCATTATATCTGGCATATATAATATCAGTGGAAAGTTAGTTCAAGTCTCTTATAAACAATATCCATCCTGCAATTCCTTTTCCTTTTTTACTTTCATTCTTACCTCTGAATGACTCAGGAAGTGCCCTCTTTCAAAGAAACATATGATTCAATACAGAGAACAAGAAATTAAACTAGCTGAATAGCTCTGGAGTAGATAGGTAGAGGGAAGAAATAGTAGACACAGCTTCAGTGCGAGGTCTAGTAGGAACTGCAATTAGGAGAATGTTAAGAAAATATGACCACAGGAAATGGTAAGTTAAAGTAACATGACTGCCCCTTAACACTCTTGGCCATTTTATGGCATTTTAATTTTACTTCCAATACAAGAGAGAGCTAGAAATGTAGCTTGATGGTAGTGTCCTTGCTTACTATTCATGAGCCTTTAGGTTAAATTTCTGACACCAAAACTTTATTAATGAATAATGAATGCTTTTGGGGGACATTTGAGCAACGGAAAAGCATGTCTTGACTTATATGGTAAATGATCATGGCTGTTGTAATATGTTAATTGGATTGGGTGTACGAGTGGACTCCAAAAGGCACATTGAATGTTACTGCCATCTCACGTGCACCTTAGCAAAGGGATTGGTCAAGCTGGAGTTACTGGGAACTCTGTGTATAACATTAAATAGGGTTATTAATTGACTTGATAGAGTAAATGTACAGTATTATGAAAACATAAGCCATCTTACCAACCTGCCTGTTGCCTGTTAACAAGTCAGATAATCACCATTGATAATTTAACTTAATCCCAAATAGATCTTATTATTTCACCCTGATCTACCTAATATATATTTCCACATTTAATTTTGGCAGAACAGCCAAATTAATCTTTTTAAAGCAAGAAATACAATATCGAGTATTTAATAAAACATTGTGTTACTTCTATTTCACTTAGAACAATACATCAGAGTTTTACAGTGGCCTGTAACTGATCTAGATGAGTAATTCTGTTTCTTGTTGGAGATTTGTGGTTAATGGTTCTATTCCATTAATATATATCATTATTCCCTTAGATCTCTATTCACTCTTTGGAGAATACTCTTCCTCAGGTTGTCTTAACTCCCTTTAGACAACTGTTTTTCCTCCAAGTGTTGAAGTAACTTTTACCGTCTTAGGGCAGGCTTACCCTATTCTCTCTACTTTGTTTTCTTTCCCCAATATGACTGATCTTTATTTTGCATGGAACTTGACAGCTTATCACATGCTGTATTATTTCTTTGTTAGTGTGTGTAATACCTTCTATGCACCCTTATTGTGCACTAAATATTAAAAATATTGTCTTAGGTTTTTATACTGGTGCACAGCTGTATAAAATATTAAGAGACACATAGTACTTGACAACTTCTTTCCTGAATAAATAACTCGGGGATACCTACAAAGCAAGTAACTTCAGTCATTTAAAGATCAAGTTGAGTTTATAGGCTGATAAGTGGAAAAATTAGAAGATAGAAAAACAGTTAAACATTAGTTCCTGCATGTTAAATTATACAGAAGTATACAAGGGAGCAATCCATGGAAGCAGAAAATAGTTGTGATTGGCAATAAAGAAAGAAACTGAGTTAGTTAGTCAGGCTATCCTTATGATGAAATACAGAACAGAAAGTTCAAAGAGGAAAGAACCATTTGGGCTCACAGTTCCAGGAAGATAACTTTATTATGCTGGGGTAATCATGAAAATTGCTCAAGAAGCAAAGAAAACAGACAGTGGGTGGTAACTAGGCCAAGACACCATCTTCAAGAGTATGCCCCCAGTAAACTACTTCCTCCGACAATTTCCTACTTTCTATTTCTACAACACATGCAATATCATTATGTTCTGAATCAGTCAAGGGATTAATTAACTAAGTAAATCAGAGTGCCCCTGAACATTCTCTAATAATGTCCTGCAACATATGCCCTGATAGAAAATTTACTATCTTTCTCAATATTTCTTAATCTGATGTAGTTATAGTCATGATTGTACTTTATAAGTCCATACCTTTCCAAATTTACACAAGATTTATCTCGTTAAACTTTAATATAAAATACCTGGTCTCTCAAACACTCAAGACCATCCTATAATGAAAAATACACTCTATCTACATGAATCATAGTAGTCTTAACAGTTTTAACATTGTTCAAAGGCCCTAATTGAAAATATTCTCCAAGGCTAATGGCAAAGTATTAACTATAAGTCTGTATCAAAGTAAATAATATTATAGGTTTTCATTACAGAGTACCAGGTAGGAAATATATGTGTTCTGAAAGGGCTAAGTGGAAGTACAGTGAGGAAGGACAAAAAGAAAGCATTAGAACACATTTTAAGTCTTGTAACTCCAGGTCTACAATCTTGCATAAGGATGTGAGTTCCAACAGGCTTGTGCAGCATTGTGCCTATTGTCGTGTGGCTGTAGCCCACGCAGTTTCTCTCTTAAACTGGACTCATTCATTCCCTACTACTTTATTGAAGACATTCCACATTCACGCCATCTTCAACAGACAGCGGTCGCCACTCTATCCTTTCAGCTTTACTCATTTTATTCTGAGGGGTGGTTTTGCAAAAAAAATCTTACTTTGCTCAAAATTGTATAGTCTTCAAGATTCTCTTTGAAGTGCTAGTAGAAGCCACCAAGCACCCACTTTTCTTGAATTCTGAATGTTTTCAAAACCAGCATAGTGTAGGTAATGGCAATGTCTGTTGCCTGCTCAAGCAAGAATCAGTCTAGTTGGGTATCATCTGAAGAGGTCTCCATGTAGATAGATAACTAAACATGAAAAAATATTCTCATAGGTATCTATGTACTTCAGAGAGTCCTGAAGCTCTCTGTCTCCTAGTTTTTCTCTAATGATTTAAGCTTTGTATACCCTAGAGCCTACAATGGGTGAAATCTATTCAACTCTTGTATTTCACTCAAAATATTGTTTCACATGTCCTACCACAAAATTCTTGTGTCCTGCTTTTTGGTCCTGATTCTTACTGTAAAGCAGACAAAGAACAGTCAGCGATAAACATTTCACATTCTAAGAAATGTGCTGCACTAAATTATTTTACAGCAATATGTCCTTTCACATTTAATGTTTCTTTTAACACAAATGGCTTAAATTCCTGAAACCATACATAGGAAATGAATCAATAAAAAATAAGAACAGGCTACATGTGTACAAGATAATCACCTTAGCACAAAGAACATATTATAGACTGAAAGAAAAAGAATGGAAAAAAATCGTATATACAAACTTGGATTTTTCCAACTGACTTCTGTTGGGGAAAAATATTTTAAAGAATTTTGCATTTTTTCCTACTGCTTTTGTTAACAATTCAAAATTGTGTTTAATTAAATAATATTAACCTGCAAGCAGGAGGCTGAGTCAGCAAGTAGCTGACAGGAAGTAGTAAGGAGGAACCACAGTGTAGCAAGGGGTTTTTAAGTGAGGGTGGAGAGAACGACAGGTTTTTTGTTGTTGTTGTTGTTGTTTTTGTTTTTGTTTTTTTTGGTTTTTTTTTTTTTGGTTTTTTTTTTTTTTTTTTTTGGTTTTTTTTTTTTGAAGACTCCAGCAAATGGAGGAGGATAGCTATTGCTATCCAGCCTCTCTGAGCAAGCAGAATTCCACCTCAAACCTTGAATTATGAGTTCTTTAGTTTTACACAATGTTTTCCTTAGTAGCTTTGTAAGTGTCGGTGTCTGAGGGAACAGAATTCCCTCTATCCAAGCCCTTGCTCTTGAACCACTGCTGGTAGCAGGCGAGTAGCAGTCTCTGACTGTGATAGCCATTGCTTAAAGGGCAGCCACTGAAGATAATAAAAAAACAGTTAACAGCAACTTCCTAGCTTCAGGTGAGTGAAGCACTCTGCTCTGTCACCACTTTGCTGCCAGGAAGCACTGAATCCTTATAAACTGAAACTACACAATAAGACAAAGTCAATCTTTTCTGGCTTATCTTGTTCTCTTTGGTATGTGTCAAGTATGATAATCCTGAATAACATTAGTAATGTTGTACTGAAATTTTATCCACCCGATAAATTGGTCAGCCATCATTGAACTCAACCTCTCAAAGAAATTTATAACATAAAAAAAAAAAATGCCGGTTTTATTTCTAATTAATAAGCTGTTTGTTTCACAATGACATTCCTTATACTGTATCTCCAGCAAGTACAGCTACAATAGCAAGAAGAAAAATAACATACATGTTTCACTACTCAGTGACAATTATCCCCTACCCCTGTTTCCTCCACTGTGGCTTTTTGTCATTAGAAATGCTAGCCAGTAAGGATGGCACTTTCACCTGTGTCACAAAATGATTTATTAATTCCCTGTAGTCAAAGATGTAGTATGTTCAGTAATAAGATCTATTGCCACCTTTTTTGCGATGATGTCAACAGCAGTGGTAATCAATATTATAGTTTTGAAGGACCTCAAGTATTTCTCTAGTTAAAAGGTCATAGAGACATATTCTTGTTTGGTTTTTCTCTTGCTGTGACAGAACACTAAATAAAAGAAACTTGGATAGAAAGGGCTTTATTTCGTCTGATAGCTCATCGTCCCTAATCAAGAAAAGCCAACACAGGAACCTTGTAGGCAACAACTGAAGCTGACACCATGACAGAATGCTGCTCTAGAGCTTTCTCCATTGGTCTTGCTTAACTACTTTTCTTATATACCCAAGGCCAACTATTGTAGGAATGGCAATCCCCACAGAAAGCTAGACCATCCTTTATCAGAAGGATCATCTGATGGAGACAAGTCCTCAACTATTATAGTATGTTATATTGACAGCTATTACTATGAGAGAGGATGTATAAAAATTATTTAGAGTAGCAAAATCAATAGAATTAAAGGGGATCTATGAGTCTGCCTTTCAAGATATGGGCAGAGTAGAACAGTGAAGGGTGTCTCACACTGGAGAGGCCAAAAATCTGATACCTGTTCAGTCCACATGTCCAGATTTCTCAGAAATTCAATCTGAAGTCATATGCCTGAAAAATTCTTGGAGAGCTACTGGTCCTTAGTCTGTTTTGAAAGCCAGTAGCAGCTTATTCGAAAACCAGTGAAGGGATTAGCAGCAACCACACAGTGCATGAACTCAACACAGAGGGAAGAGTGAAGGACAACAGGGCATAAAGGTAAAAAGACTGTTTTCTTTCGTGTGCTATACGGGAGATGCTACCAGAGGCACTGCCACATTTAGAGTGGGTCTTTCTGTATCAATTAAGTCAATCAAGATAATCCCCCACAAATGTGCATATGTCATCCTTATCTAGATAACTTTACTTTGAAGCTCTCAGGTAATTCGAGGATATGTCAAGTAGACCAATAAAGCTACCCATCATAAAAGGTAATTCGGTAATAGAATTGAAATTTACGTAACAACCATGAGCTTTTCTTTTTTTCCCCCACTAACACAGGGAGACTTCACTCAAATACTTCAAATGATAATTTTTATTTTATGCCAAACTCTGTAAGGAACTAAAAGGTTGGCACTATGTAATGAATTGCTTTAGAAAGGGTGGTCGTGAGCTCTGAGTCCTACTCCTATATGCTCTCAGCAAATAACAGTTGGTCTCAGGACTTGGGTTGCTTTAAAAACTGTTATCATATTATACATAGAACAAGAATAGCTCATCACTGACATAAATGTTGCATCAAAATAATCAGTGCTGGGTACAGTTGTAAGCACTGCAGCTCAGAGGAAAGGTATCCTGGCAGCTGGAAGCCAAGGAATTCCACAAAGTCACACCACACAACAAACCTCACACAAGAGATTTATTGGGAGGGAAAAACAAAAACAAAAACAAACAAACAAACAAAAACCCCAGGAGGGTTGGGCTACCTTTGCTGGAGCAAGAAACAGCAGCAAACTAAACAGGATAGAGGGCTGATACAGAGCTTCTTGGGAAGCGGGTGGAACTTTTCAGGGTGGAGCTTTCAAGGGTGAAGATTAGTGGGGTTTCATGTCCAGATATGGGGCTTTGTGCTCTGCAGGGTGGGGGGCAGGGTGCAGCAGTTAGGACAGTTAGAGTATTCTGTGGGTGGAACCTGGCAGTGAGAGGTCCTCGGGGAGGGGCCTGACCACTTGAGTGGCTTCAGGGGCTTACCACAGTACCGTGTCTGAGAATCTTTATTGACAATTCTGTATTCTCCAACCATTCTCTGATTTATCCTGATTCCTTGTTTCTGTCACCGTGATGAGCCTCGGCAATCTCAAAACTCACACTGGACTCTGAAGAATTTATACTGCTTTTCCCAGACCAGAGCCAAGGGGAAACACAACATTGCCATTGGCAGACTCAACTGCTACTTGAGCTCCCAGGGACTGAGAAACTACAGGCAACTCCAAACTTACCGAGTCTCCATCAACCACAACCAAAGCTCCTCTGGTTAGGTACTGTCCACTCCAGTTTAAATGTCTGTAGGAGAGAAATGTACACAGCATACCCTGGGGGAAATAAGAGCCCACACCCAGGGTAAGTGTAATTACTCAATGTACTGCTATATTATTATTTATTCCTTCAATCCTTTGGTAAACTGCTGCTCAAACTCTAGAACCTTTCAGAGACTAGCATCATTTAGCTCTCTGCTAATATTTTATTTTTTTTCCCAGGGATACTGATCAAACACAAATCTTGCCTTGTTTGCTTTTATGTGCCTGCAAGAGGTCCTATTGCCTATTCCCACTTTTCATATATACTCCTTATTGTTTTATCACATTACAAGCCTGGTTTATATTCTAATCTAAAAATAATCTCATCAACCACAGCCTGTTCTACTTGGCCAAGATCATATCTAACCACAGGGCTCAGCAAAGATACTAAAACCCAAAATCAGTCCCAAGGTCCCTGCTAAGTTCGCTTCTTCTCTTACTTTTCATCTGAACACATTCTTGTCTGCCCCGATGAACTAGGCACCAAATATCATCATACTTGTGCTTCGTTCCTTGAGTGCTTCTTCTTCTTTCTCTGTTATCTTCTACATGATGATTTTCATGAAGACACCATTTCCTGATAATCAAGTGTCTTTAATGGCTCCCATGAGCAAGTTCATCTAGAACTGTTTTCCTTTCCATTAACTCAGATTATTCAATCTTCACCTAAAGTACTTATATTACTGTTTCTACTTGCACATCACACAGACTGATCCTGTCTACCCTGAGGTCCCAGAAGCTCACCAGCCATACTTTGAGGGCTCTTTAATGTGTTACTTTAAAGTCTTTCCCTGTGCCAGTACTTCAGAGGTAGAGTCACCCTAGTTTTTGGAGATTGCAATATTGAGTCATTAATAATGCCCCTATCTGATTGCACAATTATGGAATTCCCTTTTCCTTGCATTAGAGATTGGAACTGAGTGGTAATTTTACTAATTTTACTAAATTTCTACTAATTTTCCTCACTCTTTAAATTTTGGGATCCAGGATTAGCAGAGATATAACGTATTCTCTGTGTTCTTGATGTAACAACAACTCTAAGTGAGGGAGCACCAGCACATTCATAGTATCTCCTCCTTTACTCTTTTTTGTTGTTGTTGTTGTTGTTGTTGTTATTCAAATCAAAGGTAATGAAGAAGATAGCATTTACATGGAGTTTTTTCCCCACCAGTCACTCCTCTTTTATGGGGCCAATTCCTTCTGAGAAGACAGCTGAACTTCATTTAATGCTTGTCACCTATACCCAAGTACACAGTGACCATTGCTGCCACAGCTTGCTCATAATTATGTGCTATATGTGCTATAGTTTTGAGGATCTCATTATATCTTCCTAGTCCATCAGTCATTTGGAAGACTCTTCCATAAACACATGGCAAACCTTACTCATGAAGAAGATATTCTCCAATATATCATGTAAAAGAAGATATTCCTCATGGGATTTCCCCCAAGTATGTTCTACTTTCTGATGGCTCAGCCTCATGTGCATAACTTAAACGCTCATATCTGGGAGTACATATGACTGTGACTATAATCAGAAGGCACAACATACAATACCATGCATCCACAGATGGCTCTGCCTCAGTTGCAGATGCTCACACCTACACTGTGGGTGTTGCCAACTGTGTTATGGGAGCTTGTCCTGGGGTACATGAAGAAACATCTACTTAACCCTATAGAATACCACTTACCAAAAGAAAGAAAACTGCACAAACTGAATTTACTAACAAATGAGTTTATTTCTGTTACTTATAGTTACATGAGATGTAGGCAGCTGTACACTAAAAATCCCACCACATCCTGAGTATCCATCATGAAAACTGAATCACTGGAGGTTCTGCCTATGTTTCAGATAACTGCTGCATGAAACAATCTCATCTCCCCAACAATGGTTTACTGCTTACATGACCACAGTAAGGCACCTAGTATATCTTATAACTTCAATGAACTCTCTCTGTCTTTATAATTTCTCTGAGCTTTTCAGTACTGAGAACTTTCCTTCTCCCCACAGGAGGAAACGTTTCAATAGAGAAAGGGCAGCTACTTTATAGAAAGCTATTTCCTTGGCTGGATAGAATAGTTAGAAATTGAAGTCAGAGAAGGCAGGTCAAAGAAAAAACTCAAAAAGAATAAATGACAAATTGAAGGCATAAATTAAGAACACCAGAAATGGGCACCCTAAAGTAGAAATCATTGATTTTTAGTTATATGAGAGAGAATCACTACCTTGAGACACTTAAACCTACCAGAATTCTTGTGGCTTTCTTGATTACTTAAATCCAATGAAATTGTATTTATTTTATACCTCTAGGATTATGAGGTAAGTTACATTTCCAAATTCTTGATGAGAGTAAATTGGCAAGTCTGTTTATGTCATTTAAACCAAGTGTGTTGTGTCACAATTCTATCCACACTGAAACAGATCATCCATGAGGAAGTTCCACTAAGAGTCGGAAAGTAAACAAAATTTATAAGATTTAAGTTCACAACCCACTACTCTCATGAAGCTCCTGAACCTTACAAGAATCACAAAGTCCCTACCCAGGTTCATATAAGCATTAACAATTGTTCATGTAAGTAACCCTTCACTGATATTTCTGTAAGTAGCCTTAATAAAAACAAAAGTCCTTTGTAAATTATTAATATCTCATATATGGTAGCTGCTATTATGAATCTCCATCTCTATTACTTAGATGGTTTTTATAGTTTTTTCAAGTGTGGAATGGAGATATGTTATTTTGTCTTTTATTTGTTCTTCAACCTCCACAGTTATTCCTTAAACAAAAGATGTAACCTAACCCTCCAACTCTCTCTCTCTCTCTCTCTCTCTCTCTCTCTCTCTCTCTCTCTCTCTCTCTCACACACACACACACACACACACACACACACCTCACATATTATTACAATAATAGAATCTTTAAACAAACAGACAAAAATGAAAATTCATGAATGAGAGTTTATTTCAAACAAAAATACTTTTTAAAGGTTTGTAAGAGTAATTTGAGAGAGAGCAAAAGCTGGAGACTACACAAGAGGCATTGGAGAGAGGGAAGGGAAGGGAGGAAAAATGTAATTACATTTTGATTTTAAGAAATTAAAGAAAATTCTTAAAAATTAATAATCACATTTATTTCTTACAGTTCTGAAACTCTATCATTTCTGAGTGAAAGTTTTAACTAAACTTCCCAGAATACTTTTCAAAAATAAAATAATCTTTATTATCAGTAAAGAATTTTAATTCACGAACATAATAAGTGCAACAATGTTAAGAATTAAAGAAAATAAATCTTAAAATTTCCCTATTTTAAGATACTGAAAATCATTTTAACATAAATAACCTAATTCTCAGCTAAAGAAAGTCATTACTGGGAATTAGTTTATAGTTCTTGAGACTTGATTCCCTGCAGACTGCCCATTAGTAATTTAATTCCTTCCATCCCAGGAGATCTAGCCTTTGACACCATTGATCCCTTGAGGTAGTCTTCTCTGTTTCCTCCTTCTTAACTCCTAAAGATAAAGCTCCACTTTCTCCAATCTGCTTACTTTGAAATCTCTCCTAATCTCCTACAGGCCTCCACACTCTTCCAGAAATGGCATTTTTTGCTGGTGATCATTAATGCCCTTAGAACCACTTCAAATGGCTTTATAATCCCCTTCTCTAACATTTGTGATTATATTTCACATCCATCTATCCTTACCTTTTCAACAGATTGAAATTTTATAAATCTCCAAGTTTCACTTCCCAGATTTGTTTTAAGGGGAACAATTTAAAACATTTCAAAGAGCTCCTAAATACATCTCTTCTAGTTTGCTTTTCTCTTACTGTATTTAAAGCACTGAATAAAAAGGAAGCAACTTTAGGGAAGAAAAGTTTTATTTTTATGACAGGTTATAGTCCCTCATTGAGGGAAGCCAAAGGAGGAACTCAAGGCAGGGATCTAGATACAAGAACTAAACCAGAGACCGCAGAGGAATGCTGCCTACTGGCTTTCCCCCTAAGGTTTGCACAGCTACCTTCTTAAATAACTCAGGAGCACTTTACCAGGAATGATGCCACTGACCATGAATAAGCCTTATCTTGTCAATTAGAGATGAATAAAATGTCCCCCACACATGCTTAAAGGCTAGTCTGACAGAGGCAATATCTCAACTGAGGTTCTCTTTTGTCAAGGTGACAGTAGAGAAGAGCTACCACAGCTTCTTTCCTTGAGAATAATGAAGGTTTGCCCAAGGAGCTGAAGTCTTAGAAAACTCAGTAGCCAGGAAAGCCACACTGAGACGAAGTCTTTAGAGTTATTTTCTTGAGTGTTTGAAGAATGAAATTCACAGATCACAGAGGTAACTTTTAGTAAGACATTTATTATAGATCCATAGGTGGAGTATTAAGGGGAAGAGAGAGAAAGCAGAGCACCATAATAGCTGAGGATTCTAGAAAAACAGGAGATCATCCAGATGCTGGCCTGGGAGCTCTATAAAGACTTACAGCAGAAACTGGAGTGAATGTGGGTAAGGCTATTAGCTGCTTAGTGCTCTTGGTCCTACCTTGAGTGCCCTGGTTCCTTCTCTGTCAGGCATAGCGTGAAGAGGCCTGTGCTCTTTCTTGAGATAAGAGAGAAACCGAAAGCAGAGCTATTTTCTGTCATTTCTGATCTCTAGCAAAGACATTTTAAAACTGCTGTTTGGGGGTATCTGCCCAATTTATCAATTATCATCAATTACGTTTCTGCTTGTTACTTTTTTTCATTTAACTCTTTGACTCCGGCTTCCTTTTTGAAAATCTCTGTTCATTTGGATTCTAAGATACCAAACTCTCCTAGTTACTGCATTTCACTGACCCAGTTCTCTTCTTGGCTGCCAATCAATGTCAACTGATATCGCATGCCACAAAGGACTAGCTTGAAGTTCCTTCCACTCACTTCATCAATACATTCAAACTGCTGTAGCAGAAGAGTATAAACTAAATTGCTTATAAACAACAGACCGAGATGTACACTATCACAGGAAATGCCTTCTCATTGTTCTTTTACAAAGAGAGAACTGTTCCTTTATCTCTTTACAGAGGGAACTAATATCTTTCATGAAAACCCTGACCCTTTACTTGACAAATTTCCACACATCCTATCTTCCAACATCATCACTTTGGAAAATGGATTTCAGTGTCTAAATTTTATAGAGATGCAATCACATGTATGATAACAATTTATTCCTTGTATTAAATATTATCATAATTAAATACCAAAGGACCCAAATAAATTGGAATAATTATTCAATTTCATCAATGAATGTCAGAATGACTAAACAGAATATGCAAAACCCTGGGACTTCAGTTCATTATTATAAACTGATGACCTCAAAATCTACACTCTTTAGATACTACTCTATTACTAATAAGTCAAGGTAGGAAATGACTTTGCAGTTCTTCAAATGGAGAGTTTTTTAGTTACGTTACTTGTTGGTGAGAGGAAAAATACTGACCAAAAATCTTTTTTTTTTTTATTTTATTTTACAATACTATTCAGTTCTACATAACAGCCACAGATTCCTTGTTCTCCCCCTTCCTGCTCCCCTTCCCTTCCCAACCAGCCCACCTCCCATTCCCACCTCCTCCAGAGCAAGGCCTCCCCCCGAGGACTGAGATCTACCTGATAGACTCAGTCCAGGCAGGTCCAGTCCCCTCCTCCCAGACCAAGCCAAGCGTCCCTGCATAAGTCCCAGGTTTCAAACAGCTAACTCATGCAATGAGCCCAGGACCTGGTACCACTGCCCAGATGCCTCCCAAACAGATCAAGCCAATCAAGTGTCTCACCTATTCAGAGGGCCTGATCCAGTTGGGGGCCCCTCAGCCTTTGGTTCATAGTTCATGTGTTTCCATTCGTTTGGCTATGTATCCCTGTGCTTTATCCAACCTTGGTTTCAACAATTCTCACTCATATAAACCCTTCTCTTTCTCGCTAATTGGATTCCCGGCACTCCACCCAGGGCCTAGCCGTGGATCTCTGCATCCAGATTCCTCAGTCCTTGGATGGGGTTTCTGGCAAATCTATTAGGGTGTTTGGCCATCCCATCACCAGAGTAGGTCAGTCCTGGCTGTTTCTCGGCCATTGCCAGCGGTCTTTTGTGGGGGTATCTTTGTGGATTTCTGTGGGCCTCTTTAGCACTTTGTTTCTTCCTTTTCTCGTGTGGTCTTCATTTACCATGGTCTCCTATTCCTTGTTCTCCCTCTCTGATCTTGATCCAGCTGGGATCTCCTGCTCTCTTTCCCTCGACCCTCGCCCTTCATTGCTCCCACTCATGTCCAGGTTGTTTATGTAGATCTCAGCCAATTCTCCATCATTGGGCGATCCTCGTGTCTTTCTTGGGGTCCCGTTTTCCAGGTAGCCTCACTGGTGATGTGAGTAGCAGTCCAGTGATCCTTGTTCCACATCTAGTATCCTCCTATGAGTGAGTACATACCATATTTATCTTTCTGAGTCTGGGTTACCTCACTCAGGATGATTTTTTCTAGATCCATCCATTTGCCTGCAAACCTCATGATGTCATTGTTTTTCTCTGCTGAGTAGTATTCCATTGTGTATATGTGCCACAATTTATTTATCCATTCTTCAGTTAAATGGCATCTAGGTTGTTTCCAGGTTTTGGCTATTATAAACAATGCTGATATGAACATAGCTGAGCAAGTGATCTTGTGATATGATTGAGCATTCCTTGGGTATATGCCCAAGAGTGGTATAGCTGGATCTTGGGGGAGATTGATTCCTAATTTTCTAAGAAGGTGCCATATTGATTTCCAAAGTGGTTGTACAAGTTTGCATTCCCACCAGCAGTGGAGGAGAGTTCCTCTAGTTCCACATCCTCTCCAGCATAAAGTGTCTTCAGTGTTTTTGATCTTAGCCATTCTGACAGGCATAAGGTGGTATCTCAGAGTTGTTTTGATTTGCATTTCCCTGATGATTAGGGATGTTGAACAATTCTTTAAATGTCTTTCAGCCATTTGAGTTTCCTCTGTTGAGAATTCTCTGTTTAGTTCTATAGCCCATTTCTTAATTGGACTGTTGGTCGTTTTGATCTGACCAAAAATCTTTAAGGAAAGAAGGACTTATTTTGGCTCACATACCAAGAACACAGTCACATATGATGAGGAAGGCAGGATCTTAAGATAGCTGGTCACATTCCTTCTCAGAAAGCAGTAAACTGTAATTACTAGTGCTCAACTTTCATTTTCCTTTTTTATTTAGTCCAAGACAACAGTCAATGGAATGATGCAACCCGTAGTTTTAGGTGAGTCTTCCCATCTCAATTAACCTAACTCAGATTTCTAATCACAAGAGTACCCAAGACTTAGTTCCTAGATGATTTAATACCCAGACAAGGTGATAATCAGGCTTTCTTCTTTGCATTGGTTCTGTGTTTCTTATTTAATAAGACGGTTGGTTACATCTACACAGGACAAACATTTCATGAGCTATTTCTGACTCTCCTTTCAATGTCTTTTTTTATATATCTTCAAATACTATGTTGTGAGAATGGTTGAAAAATGTCATTCTTTTTATTATTTATGCTTGTTTTTTTGTGTTGCTGTCTGTTTCTTTGTGTGTCCACATGTGTGTGTTCATTTGGAGGATAGAGGTCTGTGTCACTTGGCTTCCTTAATAACTCTCCTTCCTTTTTTATTTCTTTGATCAGCTCCACCCACCTCCTGGTTTTTCAATAGACAGTTTCTCTGTACTGCCCTGTCTCTCCTAGAACTCACTCTGTAGAGCATCCAACAGCACAGATTGGCTTTGAACTCACAAAGATCTACCTACCTTTGCCTCCTCAGTGCTGGATTTAAAGGCAAGGGCAACCACCACCATGCATCAGAACACTTATTGAATCTGGATCTAACAAATTTGGCTTGACTGGCTGTCTAGGGAACTCAAGGATCCTCCTGCCTTGATCTCTCCCTTGCCACTGGTGTTGGGGACATAGTCATAGGCGGCTTACCCAGGTTTTATGTAGCAGATGGGATCAAAATTGAGAATCTCATGCTTGAAGAGCAAGCACATTATTAAGTCATTTCGCCAGCTCCTGTGCAAAGCTCCTTAAAAGAAAAGAAAAAAAAAAAAACATCAAGAAAGGAAACAGAGCAATTAACTACAATTGTGAGGAAATGCGCTATATTTGTCTTGTGGCGGAAGCTAATCAATTGCATGTGTTTGTCAAAATTCACTTAACAGAAAAAAAAAAAAATCCAAAGTCATTTAAAAGGGAATGCCTCACTCAGCCTTAATGCAAGGGGGAAGAGTTTTGTCCTGCCTTAACTAGATATGCCATGCATTGTTGACTCCCATGGGAGGCCTTACCCTCTCTGGTAGTGGGGATAGAAAGGAGGTGGGGATGGGGTAGGAGAGAGAATGGGAGGAGAGGAGGGAGGGGAAACTGTGCTTGGTATGTACAATAAATTTTAAAAGTTCTAAACATTTAAAAAATAGTATTTGCTTATTTTCCAGGACATAACATAGTCCAATGAAGTTATAGGTAACATTAACCATCACTACTCTTCACATTACATAATTCTTCATAGTAAACCTCCTTATATTTACTATTTATGTCATATTATCTGTCAAATTTGCTCCTAAAATATTCAAATGAACTGCATTTATATCCGTCAAGGTACAGTCTTTATTTTCCCCCAGATACACCCTGTTCATCAAGTCTTGTTTCTACTTGCTCATTCATAATCACATACTTTACTATTTAACACTTATGCTTTATTACTCCTACATTTACAAAACATAGTTCCAGAATTACTAGCTTAAACATTTGAAAATAAAACACATTACATATATACATTAATAGTAGTGACAGGAAGATTATTTCAAGATAGTCATATTTAGAATACTTGTAATGTAAGAGTTTGATTTATTTACATTATTAAAAAATAAAAATTATAATCCAAGTGGAAAATTGGAAGAACAAATAATATGGAACATTTTGAGTAAATGATTTTTATTATGCCTAATGTTACCATTTTCACATGATGTAGCACCTTATCTTCATGATCAGCATAAACAATAACATTAAGAGTACCTATCAACCAAACATAGGGACCAAAAATAATTTCCTATGGTTTAAACAGGAGCACTGTCTAGGCAATTCTATAAGCTTTACAGTATGGGTTATGCCACATTGTAGATGAATTTCTAAACAGTCTTATTAAATAAAAAACACAGAGCCAAATATAGGGGTGAAAGCCTTAGAGATCAGAGAAATGGGAATAGCCACCAGCCAACCTCACCTCACCAACTCCACAGCTTCCAAAGAGAGTGACTTCCTGTCTACCCAGGATTTTATTGCCTTGCTCTTCTGCCCTCTCATTGGCTATCTTAGCACAGCTACCTCACTTCCTCTTCCTACACAGATCTGTCACTTTCAGTCTGTCTGCACAGACCTCCAGGTCTCTATGGTTGATACTGGGATTAAAGGTGTGTGCCACCACACTTGGCTCTCTTCCCTAGTGTGGCCTTGAACACATAGAGACCCAGCCTGCTAAGTGATAGGATGAAGGGTGTGTGCCACCACTGTCTGCCTTTTGTGTTTACTTAAAGTGGCTTGCTATTTCCTCTGATCTCCAGGCAAACTTTATTTATTAACATGCAAATAAAATATCACCATATTTCAGCACAAATAAAATAACCACACCTCATGTTCCTGGTGGAATAGCAATAAATGATTTAATTGCACATGCCAGACTCATCCCAGTATTGTTATATTAACTTTTTCTTGGGGAGGGAGAATAGGTGTGCAGTTATCCAGGTGGGCTCAAATAATAGATCAAAGAATGATTTCCCCAAAGTCTTTCTTACAGAATACAGATGAAGTGTTACTTCCAGGGATGTGGGTTATTCCCAAAGAGCTGCATCACTGCAAAGTCCCACGCTGCCATAGATAGAACCTTCAAGGAAGCTGCATCATGGAGTTTAGCTTTTAATAACCATTCCACTTCTGAGTATTGTTTACCATCTTCAAACAGGACTTTCCACTCACTGAAGGGAACAGGAGTTGAGATTTACTGGCAAGGATATTTGTACCCAATTTTTTTTTTAAATACACTGATAGATAATTGAGGGTTTTTTTCTTTTTGTCACTTAAAATGTTAAGAATAACTGTTTCTATTTGAGGTAAAGTACATGGTTGTGTCTAAATTTTAAATGACAGATTTTCAATGTCTAAGGTGAGTCTGACATTGAAAATAAACATTATACATTTAAATATTGTTAAACTGACTTTTGTTTTGTGCATAGAAAAGAAAAAAGTATAATGAACTTGCAGCATTAAAATGTAATTTTAAACAATCTTTAAATACTTATGAAGCACATGTGAATAACAATAACAGAAAATGAATATTCTTGATGATTTATAATTCATCTGTCCTATGATATGCAAATTTCAACTAATCTGTTTAATGCTTTTTATTTTAAACCAAATGCTAAAATAAGTGTTATTTGAATCTTTTATAGAAAATATGACTCAATTGTTTACTTATGGGAACAGTAAAAACAGGTTTGGAAATTTTTCTCACAGCATGAAAAAGAGATATTTGTGTAAGACTGAGAATTAAGCAGACAGATTAATGAGCATTTCCAAGTAACATCATTCGGTAATTTTTAAAAGTAAACAATTGATAATTAAAAGTTCCTTCCTGGGTTGTGAATATGAATAGCATATTTTTCAACTTAATTCTCTTTTATACTTTTATAAAGTTAACTTTTAAGAGATACTTGGGTTTCCATACCTTTTATGCACATGAAGAGGTCTGGTTAGTAGACACATGTTAGAATTACTGTAACACAAATGTCATTTGAACTAGAAAGTCCTCAATCACCGTTAATCTTAGTGCAAGGAGTTCCTTTACTCAGGGCCCTCAATATCTGCGCAGGATCTCTGTCCAAAATGTGTGGATGCTCAAATGCAATTGGATTTGCATTTCACTTCTACACAACCTTCTTGTCTAGATTGCTTTGTTTCCTTTCTGGTTTGGGCTACCCCAGGGAATTGGATAATATAGACAAAGAAAGGGAAGCTGATTGTGTTCTTACCAGTAGGGCCTCCTCCTCACAACCCACTCTCTCCCCTCAGTGAGAAGAAGTAGGAAGTCAGCCATCTTGACTATTCAACTTAAAAGTGCATTAATCGGCCCAGAACTACCCTTGTCTGTCCACTTGCTGAGGTGCTGTCTACTCATGATAAGAATACTAATGAAATAGTTATGGCACTGATTGGGTAGTGATGACAGAAATAAAGTCAGTACATGTGCACTCTGGGTAATTTTTTAATCAAATACTTTTTAATTGAAAAGTTGAATCAATAAATTTATCAAACTCATTGTATGACTATATACTTTGAAACAATATCTTAGGTACATATAAGCACTGATGTTTGTACACTCATCGTGGTAACACTCTTTATTCATCGCCTGGTACAACTGCTTGGGCCCTCACACGTTGGAGAATTAATATCATAGCATAATTTCATTGTGGTTATTCACACAAGTTTTTAGGATGCTCTCCCTGTTTATCCTCTGTTGTAGCTTTTTAAATCACCAGTATCTCAATATCTGATTTAATTCCTTCAGGTACTTCTTTTCCAGATTACATGGATTGACTGTTTGGGTTATCCCCACTTTTTCTTTCTTTCTGTCTTCCTCCCTTTCTTCCTCCCTTTCTTCCTCCCTTTCTTTCTTTCTTTCTTTCTTTCTTTCTTTCTTTCTTTCTTTCTTTCTTTCTTTCTTTCTTTCTTTCTTTCTTTCTTTCTTTCTTTCTTTCTTTCTTTTTTCCTTCCTTCCTTCCTTCCTTCCTTCCTTCCTTCCTTCCTTCCTTCCTTCCTTCCTTTTTTTTTTCTTCTTTTTTTCTTCCAAGACAGGGTTCTGTGTAGTTTTGGTGCCTGTCCTGAATCTCGCTCTGTAGACCAGGCTGGCCTCAAACTCATAGAGGTCTACCTGCCTCTGCCTCCTGAGTGCTGGAATTAAAGGCATGTGCCACCGCCTTCCAGTGAAAAAAGGCTGCTCACCAAAAAGATACTGAACATCAAGTAACATGATGATTAATACAGGACTGCAAAGTACACAGTAGCTTCAACCTGCATGCTAGGCATCCATAAACTGTGGTTTATATTTTACTGACCAGGTATCTGTGTTGCTATAACAGATTATGCTTCCTGCATTAGCCTTTGAATTCTTTTGTTTATGTAGTTGTTCAGAGAATAAATAGTACTATTTTGCTGTGAATAATAACTCTCTTACATTGTTATCTGTAGTTACATATAAGCTAAGCCCCCTAATATCTTTACTTCTAACTAGAAAGACAAAATTTCAGTTGAAATTTACTCTATAGTCTAACATGCCAACTACCTAGAGAATATCAACAAGTTGTGATTGACTTAAGTAGTATATTCCCCCAAATACTTATATGCTGAGTTTGTATGGCTTTCATGAAATTAACTTTATTAGGTAGCAATTAGTCCTCCTAGGTATTTACTTTGCAGTATCAGCGTTCAAAGAAATAATTTCAAGTTTTTTTAATCTTAACTGGCCTGTATTCTGAAGTTCTCAGTTATCTTACTAAGCACACCACATATTTAGTTACAAAGATTAAAAGTCAATCTTAAAAATAAATAATTTTACTGAGAAAAAAGTTAATGTTGATTAGATTTAACAATCATAAAAGTTCACTAAGATGATACATATGGGAAAAATAAAATTCTCTTTATTCTGTATTACTCAAAGTATACCTGTGTAAAATTGACAAAAATCAATAAAGTTACATTTGATGCTGTATTGATATTCAAGAATGGATTGCTTTATTGTTTCATGTGCCATTATCAAGTGTGGGATCAAAGATGCTGGTATTAGAACTCTCAAGGACATCATGGAAGCATGTCGTCAGCTTTTCCTCTAATACTATGACAAGGATGATGATCAGATTTATCAGTTCATTTCCTATGGAAGGATTTATGCATTTTAAATGAGAACTCTTTATAATATGAAAGCATAGGTCTATTTGGCTGTAGCTCAGATGGCTACATTTGAAATTCCTAATGATGCAAATGTGATCTTAATAGCCTGGGATTCTAGAGAGAACACATTATACCTAACAATTCACAGAAAGAGAAAACTAAGGTAACGTATGTGCCTTTTATTAGCCACATAAAAATGATTTGAGAATAATACTGAGGGAGTGATTTTTATTTTATTATATTTTTAATCAACGGTTACTTATTTATGAGTCCCTCCTTTATTCCTTTTGTGATTCTGTTAAGAAAACATCCTACTACTATTCTTTGGTCAGTCTTTACCTTGTTGATAGCTATCAGCCCCAAAGAAAGCACATGGTTAGCAACACATATTTATATTCTAAGAAAAATTTCTCTCTCACATAAAAACTAATCTAATGTGCTTTTGATTTTTAAAGTTAAGCTAGCATAAACTAAATAAATCTAGGAAGCTTAATTTAAAAATACTACTACAATTCAGAGAAAATGTAATGAGGTTCCAGCTTAAATATTTCAAGAATTCTTAAAGTCTTATAAACTATGAATGGTACAATAAACCTATATATTTATGATGGATATTCATTTTTTTTTAATTTTTAAAAAAATATTTTTTTTTCTCCAGTCATATTTGGTTCTATCCCAGGTCTCTCGGCCATCAAGCCTCTGTGTCCTGGCACTCAGGGCACTGTCAGGGGTGGGCTCACTCTTGTGGTATGGTTCTCAGGCTAGACCAGTCATTGGATGGCCATCCCCAAAATTCTGTGCCACCCTTACACCAGCACATCCCATAGGCAGGAGAGACTGTAGGTCAAAGGTTATGTGGATGGGTTGGTGTCCCAATCCCTCCACTGGAAGCTTTGTCAGGTCACAGAAGATTGACAATTTAGGCAATGTATCCCCTGTTGGTAGGAGTCTTAGCGAGGGTCAACTTCATTGATTCCTGGGTGCTTCTCTTGCATCAGGGTTTTACTTGACCCTGAAATGCGTTCTTTCCAATTTTCTCTTTCAGTACTCTCTGCACCCAACACCCCACTTAAGTTGTGCTTGGGGAATTTTGCTGAAGAGAGGCAGAAAGGATTGCAGAAGCCAGAGGGTTCAAGGACAGCACAGGAAAACCCATATAATCAGCTAATCTGGGCTGATAGGAATTTGCAGAGACTGAACTGACAACCTGGGAGCCTGAATGAAAATGGCCTAGGTACTCTGCATATATGTAATGATTGTGTAGCTTGGTCTTCTTGGGACTCCTAACAGTGGGAGAAGGGGCTTCCTCTAACTCCTTTACTGGCTTTTAGGACCTTATTCCCCATACTGTATTGCTTTGCCTAGCCTGAATACAAGGCAAGTTGCTTAGTTCTTACTACAAGTTCATAGCCTTGTTTTGTAGATATCACTTGGAGCCCGCCCTTTTCTGAACAGAAACGGAGGAGTTGATGGGAGGGGCTAGAGGGAAGGTGTGGATGGGAGAAAGGAAAAAGGAAAAAATAAAAATTAAAACAAATACTATTTTTTGTGCTTTGCCTGCATGTATATCTGTATAACATATCTGTGCCCTGTTCCCACAGAAGGCTTGTTCCCAGAAGCCCCATCTGTCCTTTTTTAAAAGTATTTATATTATGCTTAAGTAAGTGTGTGTGTGTGTATACAATTAATATATACATACAATTATATTTGTAATATATACACTACATATAGTGTATATATATATATATATGCACACATGTGAATCATACACCATCAGAGGCCAAACAAGGGTAAAGTATCTCTGGGAGCTGAAGGTAGAGGGCACTGTGAGATACCCATTGTGGGTGCTGGAAACCAGACTCTATCTCTATCCTGGTCAATAAAAATTGCAAGTGTTCTTAACTGCTGAGTTGTTTTTCCAGATCTTGACTAGCTCTTCATAAAACATTTTGATTTAAATTAGACATGCAACAAATTTGCAAAATGTTGCAAATATCAATGATGAAATATGTAATAAGGGGGCAGAACACCATTGATATATTCTTCTTCTCCCATTTATATGTAAATTCTTGTTGTTTAATCTTCATGGGAAAGTAGTTCAACTCTTCCTTAATTCATTTTGATTTTATCTAGATAACACATAGTCTCAGTCTGATTTTATGCTACATTTAGATGCTATTTAAACATTAGATTGCAAAATATGTAAAGTAAAAATGTGAATAATGTCAATCTGCTCAATTTAACTCAGTGAAGTTTTCAGAACAAAGTGAGTTAGATGACTACACTATATTTACAAGGTGGAAAGGTAAATTTATATAATTTTAAGTTTAAATGGTTTTTTTTTTCCATTCCTGTCATAAATTCAGAAATTGAACTGTGCTTATCACTGTCATGCAGATGTGATAGACTCATTCTTCCCCTCCCCCGTGATGTGTGGGATAAATCACTGCAGCTACAGAGATGTCTGTTAGATAGTAAATCACTGATGTCAGCTGCCAAGTCAACTCACTTAACTCAAGCCGGGAAACCTTGCCTTTAGATTCCTTTTGTATTTTTGTTTCTTTAGGTAGTGCCAACTCTGGCCTAACTGCCTACCTGTAACAAAAATGATGGGCACTCCTTGACTGCTTGAATTTCTTTTGTGGGCACTGAAAATTATTTATCCATCACCACTTAAACTACGAGGTTTAGAAGCACATTACATTTCTTGCACTTAAAACCTTAGGTGCTGGAAACCACCCTGAAAGCACAAATTAATGTATTTTTTGTCTACTGTGTGGAATAGATCTAATATATATGATAATTTGGCTCAAAATAGTTGAGAGAATTCATGTTATGTTAATATAATAAGCATGAATTTCATAGTTAAATTTTCCTACTTGTTGGGGAAATGCACACAGATTTAAATTATTCTTGTTGCTTAGAATCACTTCATTCCCAAGGGAAAATCATCTATACAGTATACTTGCTTTACATTTTCTTGATCAGTGGTTCTCAACCTACCTAATGCTGTGATACTTTAATACAGTCCCCATGTTGTGGTGCATCCCAACAATAAAATTATTTTATTGCTCTTTCATAACTGTAGTTTTGCTGCTGTTATTAATTGTAATTGTAAATATTGGATGTGCAGGTATATTCCAAGAGGAGTCACAGCTCACAGGTTGAGAACCACTGCTCTTTAACCTTTATTCACAGGCTGTGTATGAATAATCATATGGATATACTCTATATGGTTCTCTTTGAGGTCAACTGTCTTTGGATTTCAATTTTGTTAGACAGTAAGTTGTTTAATTATTCTTTTCAAAAGGTCTTATCTTAAACAATAATCAATAATGTCTGTGGATGTCACTGGCTTTGTTTCAGCAAGTTCCAGATATGAAACAAACAAACAAACAAATAAACAAACCTTGTTCTCACTAACATTATGATGAGCATGGACTTAAGAATCGTCTACCAACACACTCACCTTTTCAATAGGATGTCAAATTTTTAAACACAGTTGTCTATCAAACATTAATTATGTAGTGGATACATCTAGCAATGCCAATGAAAAACTATACGAGATAGAAGTAAATAAGAAAAGATGACTTTAATAAAACTATTGCAATAAAGAAAAGACAAAATAGAACTCTCTGAACTGAAAGGGCAGGGGGACTTTTCTATGTGGTGATGAGCTTTGAGAGAAGTCTCAGAGGACAGTGGCCATAATGTACAATTCCTGAGATTGAAGAGTTTATTTTTACCTCTGTTTTTCAGGCATCTGTGTTTGCTACCTCAAAGACCAGGTCTCTGCATGGTATGGTCTTTCTTGACGGTATTTTTTCCACAGCCATGACTCCAAAATTCTTAAATCACAAAACTGGATGAAAGTTCTAACAAATATTTACATTTCAAAGGGAAGATACAAAATCTACTCTTACAAATCTTTTATCTTTTCTTTCTGTTTTTAAACTTATTTATTTTTCTCTCATATAATACACCCAGACCACAGTTTCCCCTCCCTCCCCTCCTCCTCCCCTCCTCCTCCCATCCTCCCTCCAACCCCCAACCTCCATTCTCACCCAAATCCACTGCCCATCTGCTTCCCTTCAGAAAACAACAGGACTCCCAGGGATATGAAATGAACACAGCATAACAAGATGCAATGAAAGCTAGGCACAAACCCTCATATCAAGACTGGACTAGGCAAGGAGGAAAATGACCCCAAGGGGAGAAGATTCAGAGATGCCTACTCTCAGAGTTAGGAATCCCACAAGAATATCAAGCTACACAACCTTAAGATATATGTAGAAAGGCACAGGCTTCCCATGGGTTTGAGCAAAGCATGGCACATCAAGCTGAGACAGGACTGAGCTCCTCCCCCTGTGTCAAGGCTGGGCAATCCAGCAGGCAGAAAGGGTGAAAGGGTCCCCAAAAGCCCACTAAGCACCAGGGACAGGTCCTGATCCCATTGCTAGGAGCCTTACAAATAGATCAAGGTACACAACTGTCACAGGCATGCAGAGGGCCTAGGTTGGTCCCATGCTGACTCCCTAACTTTTGGTCCAGTCCATGTGCTCCCACAAGCTCAGATCAGCTGTTTCTGTGAGTTCCCCCATCATGCCCCCACCCCCGGATGAGCAGGAGGGTAGATTGGAAGAAAGGGAGAACAGGAGGAGAGAAGGGAGGGAAACTGTGGTTGATATGTAGAATAAATGAAAAAATATGTTATTTAAATTGAAAGAAGAGAGAGAAAAAAGATATATGCAGAGGACCTAGCTCAGACGCATGAAGGCTCCATAATTGCTACTTCAGTCTCAGTGAGGCCCTATGAGGCCTCCTTGGTTGATTCTGTAGGGAGTGTTCTTCTGGTGTCCTTGAGTCCTCTGGCTCCTACCGTTTTTCCTCCATCTACCTCTTCTGCAGGGTTCCAGAGTTTAGAACATAGAGACCCATTGGAGACCTCCAATTTGGGCTCTCTCAGCCTAACCTTTGGCTGTGGGTCCCTATATCTGTTCCAATCAGTTGCTTGAGGAAGCCTCTCTGATTATGAATAGGCTAGGCACAGATATTTGTAATATGAGCCTTTAAGGAATTGGAAAGTCTTGTCTTAGAATGTGCTACAAACCTTTCTAGACTTCAGTCAAGCAGAGGAAACCTTAAGGCCATTTTCTTCCATATGAAGAAAAAGAATATTGTGGCATGATTAAAAATGACCTGACATTTTGGAACAGTTATCTCACAATCATTTGATTTTCAACTATATCAAATTTTACAGAGTACCATAAGCTTCAAAACTAGAATTTATTTTATCCTGTATTTCAAGCCCTGAAAAATTGGTAGAGAGATATTGGCTTTCAGTAAAGTTCTGTTGAATAAAGAAATTAGTAATATGTGTTTTGGTATGATAAATAATAAATTTACAGTTATTCTTCTGAAAACAGAATGGCCTTTTTTCATATTTTTGTTACTACATAATTTTTACCACAGTTTTATACTAAATAGTCAAGTAAGGTAAAATAATTTAATAAAAGAATAATAGCAAGAAAGGGGAGTACAAACTAGGGTAAAGTATATTGAAATATTTGTGGATAATATGTAACATCTAAGCATATTTTACAACCCTATAGTTTACCTTACTTTTTACATTTCAGTTTTTTACCGGAATGTTTATTCTGTTTATGTATTTTCTCTGAGTGTACCTTGGCTTGTATGTGTCAGTTAAAGGACATCTGTGGGCATCTGTTCTCTTCTTCTATCATATATCTGGGCCCATAATCAGTGTTATATCTATATTACAACTCATATGACACCCTTTAGTACCTTTATTAATTCAGATAATACCTAAAGGATTCCCAGAAAGTAAGCGCTTTATTTAACATTTACAGGTAAAAACTGAAGAACAAAAAAGTAAGTTCTCTGAAATTTCACACATGATGCATTAGAGTTTAGGTTGTATTAAAATGTGTTTCAGTATGTTGTATGATCCCCTTTCCTTTCCAATACTCTGGCTGGACCCATGATTGCATCTCTATCTCAATCAAAGATCCCTATTGTCCTCAAACACACATGTTAAGTATTTTCCTGCTCCTGGTGGGTCATATAATTGAGTGATGCCATTGATAGGCCTTATGTTCCAGTCACCTTGCTTTGTACATGTGCTGTGAGCCTTTTTAGGGGGTTTTCCTCCTAATCTCTTTATCTATTTATCTTCTGAATTCCTCTTCTCAGCATAGCCACCCCTTTTCCTATACTTTCGTTCACTCATCTAATAAATATGTATTTTTTGTTGTGTTTTATTTATTCTCTTATGCTTATGCACACTTAAAAATCATGCAGGTTCCACAGCTGTCTGTCTAAAGTTTGTGAGTTCCTATGAGCTTGGTTCAGTTGTCTCTGTACATTTCCCCATCATGATCTTGCCTCCTCTTCCTCATATTGTTATATTGCCTCCCATTTCCTCGTGTTGTTATATCCCATCCCCTCCGATCTCTTGCCACTTCTCATTCCCAGTTTACTCACGGAGATTTTCTGTTTCCCTTTTCCAAAGTGATCCATGTGTCCCTTTTAGGGTCCTCCTTGTTTCCTAGCTTCTGTGGAGCTGTGGGTCGTAGTCTGATTATTCTTTGCTTTACATCTAGTATCCACTTATGAGTGAGTACATACCGATCCTGCCCCGGACTTCCTTTCTGGACCAGAGGTGAGTATCTGGGCCCAGCCCAGACCCCATGCCTGGGCACCAACCACTCCGGGGAAGACCTGCCCAACTTGGCCCGAGGTTCTGGCCACTGGGCAGGTTCCCTTCTAGCCCCACCGGGAAGGATCCCCTTCTCCAAGACCCCTGGCAGTCCCTGTAATCTCCACGCCCTGCCCCCACGCCCATCCGCCTGAGATCTCAGCCGCTTCCTGAGACTTAGAGACCAGCCCCCAGCTCCCATCCTGCCCGCCCCCCAGCTCCCATCCTGCCCGCCCCCCAGCTCCCATCCTGCCCCGGACTTCCCTTCTGGGAGGGAGAGAGAGAGAGAGAGAGAGAGAGAGAGAGAGAGAGAGAGAGAGAGATCCCAATTCTGCCCCACACTTCCCTTCTGGACCAGAGAGAGCTCCCATCCTGCCCCGGACTTCACTTCTGGACAAGAGCTCCCATCCTGCCCCAAACTTCCCTTCTGGACCAGAGAGAGAGCTCCCATCCTGCCCCGGAGTTCCCATTTGGACAAGAGAGCTCCCATCTGGACAAGAGAGAGAGACTTCCTGAATCTGTCAGCGGTCTGAACCAAGTGTGCTGATAAGACCAAGAAGGAACCACAAGGAAATGGGCAGACGTCAAGGCAGAAGTACATACAACAAAATGAAGAGCAATACAGCATCACCAGAACCTAGCCCGCCTCCAACATCTAGACCTGAACATCAAAAATTGGAAGAAGCAGAAGAAAACAGCCTTATGAATAACATCATAAAGAAGGTAGAAGCTTGTGTAGAGGAAAAGACAAGAAAATTGGAAGAACGCTATAAACAACTAGAGGAAAGGGCAAACAAATTAGAAGAAAACAATAAAGTCCTGGAAGAAAACAATAAAGTCCTGGAAGAAAACAATAAAGTACTGAAAGAAAACAATAAAGTACTGAAAGAAAATCGTGAAAAAGCAATGAAACAAATAAAGGAAACAGTCCAAGACCTGAAAAGGGAAATAGAAAAAATAAAGAAGACACAAACAGAGGGGATGCTGGAAATAGAAAATCTGAGTAAACGATCGGGAACTTCATATGCAAGTATAACCAACAGAATGCAAGAGATGGAAGAGAGGATCTCTGGCGTTGAAGATACAGTAGAAGAAATAGATTCATCAGTCAATGAGTGAGTACATACCATGTTTGTCTTTCTCTTAGAGGATTGACAAGAAGCAAATTGATCTTCTTGCTCTTCTTTCTCAAGGGAGAAAAAAAAAAACTTAAGTGCTAAGAAAGGAAAATCAGTTTAGGTTATTGCCTCTTAACCCGAATGTTGGTGAAATTAACTCTTCTCTTTCAAATCATTTACTTCACAATCATTGTTCTGGTGTTTGGGGGTAATCAGATAGCAATCAGAGCCTAGACTTGAACCTATGAAAACTGCCTTTAAATGTAAATGATGAAAAGCAAAGTCAATGGATTAAGTCAGTCTACAGATACACAGTGACAGATGTAATAGTTTGAGAGAATGAGTGCACATTATATAATGCTATAAGCAGGGGATAGAATAAAAATGAATAACTATAAGGGATTGAGTGTAGCAGCTGTTTTTGACATATCACCATGGCCATGAGTTTGAACTGATTTTTAACATGAATTAAAAATTTGATATTCAGAGTCAAACAGTAAGCAAGTCAAACTTACTGTGTGACTCTGGCTTACTAGCTTTGTGGCCTTAGCAAAATCCTTGAGCCCTATAAAGAGGTCCAGGGTGCCGTATTGGTAGTGGTAGCATTATAGTGATTACTAAATGTGACGTCAAAATATGTCAAAAATTTGTTGTTTAATACTTGTTTGTGTTAGACATAATTGTTATTATTCTAGGTATTATTATTTAATCTGAAGGGTGACTGAAAGCATTAATATTCTACAGAAGAGGAGTAACACATTTATTACTATATACAAGAAATGGCATAGCTGTCTCCTTATAGGGCAGAACTTTACAAATAGTGAGGTCCTGAAAGAAAATCCAGGGTCAACTGATTTAACATAAGTTTTATTACATACAATGTGTTAATCACTATGCCATGCACTGAAGTGTCAGCTGGGTAAGATCATATGTGTTAATTGAGGAAGGACTTATGTGGTGAGCCATAAGAATATGTTATAAGGTGTCCAGCTGTATATTAAATCTATACCTTGACCATACCAAGGGTCAGTCAAGTGGGAAGCCATCTAGCATGACCTATTTGATATTACACAGTTTAATATTCAGCAGTGCCTTGTCATGAATTCTTGTGCTCACAATTCCCATAGAATGTGTGTGTGTGAACTTCCCTGCTTGAGCCAGTACTTGGATAAGGTCAGGTAGGCAAAAACAAGCAGGAGGGAGATGCATAGCTTTGTTTCTTGTGCTAATAAAGCTCAGACCATCCCCTTGCCTTGAGGCCCAGTGGCTCTCCAGAGCAATTGACTGAGAACAAAAGAGGTTTTTACATATCAAGGTGGAAGGTAGGGTGGAGCAACATTCCTGAGGAGGCAGAGAACAGCATGGCCAGGGGAAGAAGAAACAGGCATTTTTCGGTAGTCAGATAGAACAGCATGACCAGGGAGAAGGCTGGGCAATCAATCCATATCTGGCACCTTGAACAGAATAGGTTTCAGCTATGTTGCAGATCTCATCAGGGATGGTGACATACTGAAGATGTAAGCCTTAGTTAGATGTATGCATAATTTTTTTATTGAGGTCTGAGATATATAAGCTTTAGGAATGGACTTATATGCCTTTATACAAGAGTCTATGAACCTCCCACGAAGGGACACTGGGGCTAATAATAGTCTGTAGCTCCCATACTGTACAAGATATAAACATTGCCCCAGGAATGGTTGATTCTTGACTTTACTGGGAAAATTATAATTATACAACCCCCTACAAAAAAAAAAAAAAAAAATCCAGATCCATGCAGGGCAATGCCGAGGGAGCTGCCAGTTTGGATTCTAATGATATGGCTTTCTGGGCTCAGAAATTAAATATTCCAGACCAACTAAACACTTAGAATACAGGAAAACAAAATAATTGGCTTGCTAGATGAAAGCACAAATATTTCTTGCACTTCAGGAAAAGATTGGCCAAGTATATAAGATGACTATTACTTCTTTGTCTCTTAGAGGCTTAGGTCAAGTTAATATTGTAACCAAAAGCTCTGGAATAGTAGAATGTTCTGATAGAAAAAATTATGGCATATTCTGCCCATATGTCATCCTCCATACCTAACACAATATGGCAAAGAGACATGCTGTAACAATGGGATATTTCATTAATCTCTGCTATGGATTAATATCAGCTCAAATGCTATAGATGGTTTTTAAGCTTAAGAAAACTTGGATAAACAAATCCAAGGGTATAATTAAACCCATTATGCCAAAAATTATAAATAACAGACATGATATAGGATATCAAAATTTGTCCTAGTGGCCACTGCTGCCCCCATTTCTTGTAGATCTGATGCTCCTATCTGGGTTAAACAATGATCTTTAAATGCTAAAAGAATTATAACTGCTATCTATCTAGTGGAGGAAAAACTTAAATATTGGGCATATAAAGGCCCTCGCCATCTCTTGAATCACCCCAATATTTTTTTATTTAGGAAAATCAGGCTTATAGACCTGTTACAAGACCTTAAAAAATTAAATCAAATTTATTGAAACCAAGGAGATCTGCAACGTAGCTGAAACCTAATCTGTTCAAGGTGCCAGATATGGATTGCCCAGCCTTCTCCCTGGTCATGCTGTTCTATCTGACTACCGAAAAATGCCTGTTTCTTCTTCCCCTGGCCATGCTGTTTTCTGCCTCCTCAGGAATGTTGCTCCACCCTACCTTCCACCTTGATATGTAAAAACCTCTTTTGTTCTCAGTCAATTGCTCTGGAGAGCCACTGGGCCTCAAGGCAAGGGGATGGTCTGAGCTTTATTAGCACAAGAAACAAAGCCATCTCAAGTGAGGCAGGGAAGAGTTACTCTTTCTTGGGGAAGTTAGTTTTTATTGGCAAAACCCATAAAATTTCTTAGAGTGGAGGGGGTTAGTATGGTCCATTCTTGATTGGTCCAGTTTTTCCCATGCCTGGACTTTATCTTATTCTAGCTTATCTCTTTGCCCTATCAGGAGTTTTACAACTCATCTCCAGGGTCTGGTCATGTTATCTCCAGAGAGGGGCATCTCATGGTTAATTGGTTACCATCAGACATTTTGACTTTGTTCTTTTGAGTTCCTGGGGCTGGCGCCATCATTTCTGGGGACTTGAAACTGGCCTGGGTCTATCTATATTGAGATATCTTTGTCTAAGGCCCTTTTTTTTTGAGACAATAGAGTGAGGGTCTTGTTGTGCCCAGATCTAGTCCCCAAAGCCGCCACCGGAGACTTTAGGTACAGAATGCAAAAGCAAGGTGTATTCTAAGTTTACAAGCCTCCAGGGAGGCTCTTCCAAATCTCTCATTCACAGCAGGGAGGTTGGAAGGAGCGCTCCCCTTTCTTTGTGAGGCTAGTTCTTAAAGGCACAGACCATATAATTCATTTCAACCCGCCTCCCTGTTTTAGTCTTTTGGTTGAATATCCTGACTCTGTGTTTTCCAAAGTCCCTGTAGCAGATACAACCACCTGGGGAAAAGGGGTCTAAGTTCTTATCTACACTTAGGAATCCTGGTTTAAGCTTCTCTTTGTCTGTAGGGGATAGAGTTGGGGGGTTTTACTGAGGTATCACACTCACTGATACTTTCAAAGGTTCTGATGTTTTCATAATGTCAAATAGAGGATATGTTTACATGTTTCATAGGACAATGACTCACCTTTATGAATCCTGGATCAACTGGTCACACCATATACTAGGCTGCTGCAGGACAAAGGCACTCTCTAAATATCTTCTAGTGTTAATGTATTTCTGCAAGTATTGTTCATTATTCAGGCAGGGTGAAGATGTTCCAGAATAGTTCTGTTGAAGTCATCTGCATTGTGGGAGCCCAGCTGGGATACTGGCTCCCACATTTTACAACAGGGTACTCTTGAGGAGAAAGAGATAAGAGATATTAGGTAGAAGGATAGAGGGAAGAGAAACAGACAGAAATGCAGGATAGCCTCAGGAGGGCCTGTGTCATTATCCAGCAGCCCCTCTGTCTCTTCTAAAGTGCTATTTATAGGAATGCCAAGGGGTGAAGCAAAAGACCTCCCCCTAGCCCAACCAAGTGTAGATTGACTTTTTCAAATACCTAGTAACCATGCACATGGTAAAGCAATCCTCTAATGCAGCTTTGCTTGGTAAAGCCAGCTCAGATCCCACTAAGAAACTTTTGTGGGTTTCCACACTGCATCTTGCCAGTAACCTCTTACCAATGTTCTATAAGTAATCTTAATAAACTCAGTTTTGCAGCATAACATTTGGTAAAAAATCATAGTTTGGATTGCCACTGAGACCTTATAAAGGATAGATAGACTTTGTTTATGTGTCCCAAGGGAAGGAATACTACTAACATGCATATAGTCCAGTATCATTGAATTCAAAACCAGACGAAATTTTACACACAGAGATAGAGGCCAGATTGTCAAAGTATTATTGTAAATCAGATTTCAGTTATAAAACTGTAATTGACTTGGTGTATTAAACCATAAATGTTTGATTCTCAGGGTAGCAGACTAGGAAGTCATAGACTATGACATTGAAGAATTAATATGTTCAGTAATAGCTAAGTTTTGTTTGTTTGGTTAGTTTTAGTTTGGGGCAATTGTTCTTTATTTAAGTTGGGATTTTACACTGTAGCTCAGGTTGTCTTGGGACTTATTTATAACCCAAAGTGCAATTCTGCCATTAGTCTTCCCAGTGCTGAGATTTCAGATGTGTGCCAACATACTGATCTGTCTCTTGGCTTGTACATAGTTATTCTCCTGTAGTGTCTTTTCATTGGTGGGAGCAAGGGATGGAACTAGTCAGGAAGGGAATAAGGGACCAATGAATAACACAAACATACACACACGCACACACACATACACACACACACACACACACACACACACACACACACACACACACACACACATGAACATGTGCACATACACAGGAGAGAGAGAGAGAGAGAGAGAGAGAGAGAGAGAGAGAGAGAGAGAGATCATACAGTGTATGAATCTTACTACCAGTAATTTACTAAAATGGCTTATTTTCCTCCTAAAACCCCAATTTCCTAAGCACATAATTTATAGTTTGAATTTTGAAATACTAGTTACGGGTAATGGTGAGGCTAATCTTTTAGTCTCTAGTGGAAGAAAAAGCTGAAATTTATTTCTTTTGTGATGACATTGTTCAATATGTATAGAAAAATTGAATCACAAATAAATTGTTCTGGTGTAAATATGCTAAGTCTGAACAGAATCAGTGGAAATAAGATTAGAGAGGAAAACACACAAATGAAAGAAATCATCAGGAAGTATTTGTCAGAATAAATAATTTCTAGCAAGTGCTTTGTAAAGAATGTCAGATATGACCAATGTGCATTTTCAGTTCATGATTTGGATACTTGTTATACTACAATATACTACAGAATAAATAGTATGAACAGAAATTTTAAAAGTGATAGATTCTGAGCTTTTCTTATTTCTTTTTGCAGGAGACCTTAGTGTACTTGTGTCTGAATAAGAGAAAAGTCAAGACTGGCTGTACATCTAAAACCCTTTCAGAGATAAAATAAGTCCCACAGAATGGACTTTTGTAACAACATTGCAGAAAAAGAAAAACATTAGACAGGGTCAAACATAGAAGGACACAAAGAAAGACATACTTGATCTCCACAAAGAATGGTGGGAATAAATGCTTAGAAAAATCAGAGGGGAACTTTGTGAATGAAGGTCAAAGAATGAAGGAAAATTAACTTGAAGTTGACATGAACAATGTCAAGTACATTATGATACTCCCAAAATTACAGAAGCCAAACATTGCACAGTAAATTTTGCAACTGGAACAAAATTCATGCAATTGAAAACTGATTTCTGTGAGCAGTGGAGTTAGATAACATGTAGCAGAAGGATATCTGGGTGATAGGATACAGGGAAAAGAGGACACTGAAAAAAGGCACAGTATAAAAGTGATTAATTATGGAGCATAGATAGAAAAGCCTTTAACAAGAAAAAAAATGCCAAAAGGAGTCTTGAACACAATGAAAGAGTAAGTTTACAGAGGTTCCAAATGATGAGGCAACTCAAAGAAGACCCAAAGGAACCAGAGAAGGCTGTATCATTAAAATCAATGTACTCGCTGATGTTTTAACAATATTTAAGCAGTTTACTATTGTTTTACTAAATCAAAGGCATTATGGGAAGAATTTCCGTATTCTTTCTGCTTTAGTCCATCTACTTAATATGCCACATTTATCATGCCAGTGAGAACCCTGTCAGTAGTCCCATGCCCTGCACTCTGCTCACAGAGGGGTCACCTAGTACCTCATGGACATAACCCTTGACTTAATCACTTTTGCCTGAAACAGTACATACTTTTCTTCATCTTACTAGACTGTTCCCAGAATTACATAAATATTCTTCAATTCTCTCCCTGTTTAGAGATGTTAATGACCTTTATCACCAGTAGCTACTTCTTTGCTTTGTTTAAAACAAAAACCCACAAGTAGAATATTCTATTGTCTTTCTTCATTCTCATCCTCTTCTCCCTGGCATCCATGACTACCAAGTTTTGTCACTAAGTTTTTACTTGCCCCAATCTTTAAAAGGATTATTATACATCAATTAAAAAAATAAAAAGGAAATCAGCACACCCTGTTCTTTCTGACTTTCTTATTTAATTCTTCTTTAGGGATTCCAAATGTCCTTTAGGCTTTTTATATAAATTTGGGAGCTCACAAGTTCTATCCATCTACATGTTTAGTCATGATTTCTAACTTGTCACCAACACCCTATTGAGTACTTACATTTTAATCTTATTTTTACTAAGGCATTATCAGGTGATATGTCGGGTTCATCTCCAGAGTGATAGATAAAATTAATCAAAGCAAAAAAAAAAAAAAAAAAAAAAAAAAAGTACATTGCCAAAGCAGGGAATTAAATCCCAGGTGTGTATGGTACAACAGGTACTCATATTTATCATGCTACTAAGATGCCTAATCTAATTCTTATTTTATATCTGCAACTTCAAACATGACTTGTATTCTTCTACTTTCCACATACACTTGCAATATCTAATTCCACATACACTTGCAGTATCTAATTCCCCCAGTGAGTTTCTGATGCAGCCATGAATCTGTCACTCAGACATCTACCTTATATCCAATAGATACTGCAAAAATCAATATTATCCAGTGTTGTAGAGATAATAGTGGCTACCCCAATGTCTCATCCTGTGGTATTCACAGAGCCTGCAAATGTTTCTTTATAAGGAATAAGGATTTTAAAGGTACAGCTAAGATAAAGGCCCTTGTACAGAGAGACGTATGAACTATACCGTTGGAGTCCATGTTGCAACAGGTTTTATAAACAGGATCCATGGAAATAACTGTTAGAAACCAGGATGCAAGGAAGCAGATGTCAGAAGGTACCATTTCTGGGAAGTTATCATAAAGCAAGGGACCTGGGTGGACTATATAAACAAGAAAGTTAAAAAACAGATTTTCTAACAATTTATATAAAACCTTCCTTTTCCTTCCATGAAATCTTCCTTTTGGAACCCAAGCTATAGAATATAGAATATGAAATATAGGATACACACTATGGAATATAGTATATAGAATACTCCACACCTATGAAATTATATATTTTTATAGTTTAAGCTACAAATTTAATGGTAATTTATTACATCATCAACATAATACGTACATAAACCAAATACGTTCATTACAACCAACTATTCAGTATGCAGTTTTCCCCATTTTACACTATACATTAGGCAACCACTTTCCTTCTGACCGTCCTTGGAAAATCACAATTTGATAGTGAGTTAACTTTGAGAGTAGGGCTAGTAGTACACTTGAAGGGTAAGGACCTGCAGGGTCTTATAGGAGTAGGGTTTTGCTCTCCATGGGTAGATGGATCTGGATCAAATGGGAGCTGCATGGAATGCCATTTCTAGATTCATAATATGAATCCAGGAATGCACAAAAAATATCATGAGGGTATTAGAGGTGCATACCGTGGATAAAGATTCTTCCAGCTGGGGTTTAGAGAGGGTATCTTCTTTTTTTTTTTTTTTTTTTTTTTTTTTTTTTTTTTTTTTGGTTTTTTCGAGACAGGGTTTCTCTGTGTAGCTTTGAGCCTTTCCTGGAGCTCACTTGGTAGCCCAGGCTGGCCTCGAACTCACAAAGATCCGCCTGGCTCTGCCTCCCGAGTGCTGGGATTAAAGGCGTGCGCCACCACGCCCGGCTAGAGAGAGAGAGGGTATCTTCTTGGCTGCTTTGATGAGAAAGCCTTGACCAGGGCTAGATCTCCAGGACAAAATGGAGGAGGCCTCCATAACTTTTCTCTTAGAAGATCCTTGTTGGAGTTCTGAGAGAACTTGTTGAAATACAGCCAGGTGAGATTCCAAAAAAATAGTCCTGGGGTCATAGCTCCTCCAAGCTCCCCAAAAGAAAGTTCTGTGATGCAAAGTCTAAAAAGAAGTTAGTCCCAGTGGCCCCTGAACTTCTCAAATCACCCAGAGCTAAAAGCAGTAAGTTTATTGGGGGACTTTATATTCCTATATCAATTAACTGCTACATCATTTAATTATAACAATTATTTTCTATGCCTTTCTTAAAAACTGGGGATGTCAGGCACAGTAGAGATTAAATTATACCTACAGATTCTGTCTGAAAGACTTCAGTTTTGAAGACTAGCTCATTGTCATTTTGTATGTTCTTTGGTATTCAAAACCTAGGGTCAAGTTCTTTTAAGTGGGTCCCTGTTGCTTCTTATGCCTTTTCTCTTTGGCAAGGATAGTTTTCAGCACACTCAGTGAATATATCCACTTATACGAGAAAATGGGTTAACTTCCTGTTATGTAAACATATTTGACAGTCTTCTCCTAGGTAGTTTTCATCTCTGGATGCCAGTTTGAGGCCGGTGATTGTTACAGAGATTTTTCATTTGACAGACTTCACATCCCTGAATTAATAGGTTATAATTTTTGATGTTCCTTTTCCTATTAACATTCTCATAACTAGATGAAGAGTTTTCTCTTCCGAGATAGCACATTTGGTGGGGGAAATAAAAGTGTTCCAGGGTAAGGATGGAGACAACCATAAGTAGTCATCAGAAGTGACACACCATCGCCAATGATCAAGGATGCAGGCTTGTCCTTAGGCATCCTGCATCTTAGACAAAGTAGAATATGTCTGTGATTAGGAATGTTTCTTTCCATAAGATGGAAAAGACTCCCTCCATCCCAAGAACCACAGAATTAACAACAGTGTCTGCTAAGTGGCTGCCCAGGACTATCAGGTCATCTCCATTCTTATGCCTTCAGAAGTGCATTATCTCAATACCTTGGGGAAGGTGGTATCCATTTGATTAGTCCTTGGAATGTCTGATTGCTGTGTGCAATGTAATGGGCAATCTGCTCTTTCCTGATAGCTGTATTTAGTATCAAGCATGCATAATTAGAGTTTGTCTAAATATTTGGAGTCTGTGTAAATATTTACGCATGTCCTTTCAACAAGGGTCAAAGGCCTTGTTAGGATCTAAACTCTGTTAACTGGACGCTGGATTAGACTCCAGTGTCCTAGACTGTTACTCTTATATATCTTGCCTTCCAACTGCTATTCTGTTCAGATGAACTCCCATCAGTGAACAGTTGGGAGTTTCCAAAAAGGAGGTCTTTAAGATCAGGTCTTAAAGTTTCGTAAAGACCTACTGACATGAATGCCCAAGTCTCTCCTCATCAGGAAAATATGTAGAAGACATAAGAGATGGGAGATGTTAAGGGTCTCTTCATGTGCTTCCATTACATTCTGACATTTTGTCATCATATTCTTTGATAGCTACATGTTTCTCTTGAAGTTAAATATTCTACTGATGCCATGGAGTGTATATATGGTAAGAAGCTTTCCAAGAGTCAATTTATGTACTTTATGGGCCAGAAGTCATACCATTACAGTTGTTCTCCTGGACAGGTCTTACCCACAGAATCCAGTTTTTTGGTTTGTTTGACTTTGTTTTGCTAAAGTATTCTCCTGGTTGGGTTGATGGTCTTAACAGATGGATGGCTTGGTTAAAACGTAGAAGATCCACTTTCTTTAAATCACATAAAGAGAAAACCAGATTTGAATGAGTTGGTAGTCACAAAATAAGAACCTGAGAACATATCTATTTGTGTTAATAAAAAGAATAACAATATACAGGCTCCATACCAGAAGAGCAAGGGAACATTTCCGAGTCTTCTACAGAAGTTGATAAGGAACCTTACCTGATTTGAACATGCAGCAATTTTGATCTGCCAGTAGCCCATTACCCTGAAGAAAGACCTAAGTTACTGAGCAGGCTGAGGGCATGGATAAATTTGGCATAATTGAGAATTTTCTTGAAAGATCTTTTAGTTATCCCTTTTAACTAGAGAATTACGTGGGATTCAGTTTATTTGGAAATTAACTTTTTCAAATTTCTGGCAAACAATGTCATGTATAAAATGAAATCAGGTTGTATGGGGACTTGACCAGATCTGATATCCTGGGCTAGGGCCAACCTAAACTAAGGAAGGCTTTGGTAGTATTTTATTTGTGCTGAAATGTGGTGATAGTTTATTTGTGTTTTAATAAATAAAGCTTGCCTGGAGATCAGAAGAAAAAGAACAGTCATTATAAGTAAACAAAAAGCCAGGCAGCAGTAGCACAAGCCCTTAATCCTATCCCTTAGCAGGCAGGATCTCTTTATGTTCAAGGCCACACTAGGGAACAGAGACAAACGTGGTGACACATGCCTTTAATCCCAGTACCAACAATAGAGATCTGGAGGTCTGTACAGACAGACAGAAAGTGACAGAGTTATGTAGGAAGAGGAAATGATGTAGGTGAGCTAAGAGAGCCAATGAGAGAACAGAACAGAAAAGGCATATAGAAGTGAATATACAGGAAGAAGCTCTTTTTGGAAGCTGTAGAGTTGGGGAGATGAGGTTAGCTTGTGGTTTGTCCTATTCCTCTGATCTTTCTGTAAGGCTTTCACTCCTATATTTGGCTCTGTGATTTTATTTATTAAAGTTGTTTAGAAATTCATCATCAGAGGGCTGTCTCTGAACCCCTGAGGTAGAATTTTCCAAGTAACTTGTAGTTCCTTATGAGTTGGTTCTGCAAAGGCAAATAAAGGCTATATGTCAGGAATTAAAGAATGCAATGGAAGGCATCATCCAAATCTAAGAAATAATAGAAAATTGTCCCAGGCAGGATATTGCCCATGGCAGTATAGGGTTTGTGTACCATAGAGTGCAAACGAGCAACAGCCTCACCCATAAGTTGGAGGTACTACACTAAGCTCCATTTAATAGTTCTCTTTTGAGCTTCCACAATAGGTAGTTATAGGGGTTGGAGTATTCTCTCAAGAGTGTTCCCTCAAGAGACCTTTTTAAAAGACAGCATAATAGGCTTGAATCTCTATGTTGCCTTAGGTTTGGATGGATACTGTTTTTAATGGGAGAAAATAGGTCCTTCAAATATATCAGGACTGCTCTGGTAGCTGTTTCGGGCCTATGGAGTCTCCATGTGTTTATATTTGAGAGTCTAAATTAGTCTCTACCAGGGATAGACATAAGATTCCCCACAGAACTAATTCTACCCAGAATTCAGCAAAAATATCTCTACTTAACGGAGGAGTGAAAATAACAGGGACTATGGGGGAATACGATAAACTCCCTCATTGGCAGGCAAGAGGTTGCATAAAATCAGATTTTTAGGAGGCCAAGTTTCCCACTGAGGTTTGGCTGGACCTTGCACAAAAAGAAAAAGGCAATATAGAGAACTGGTTTTCCATATCTACTAAGAAATTTATCATATACTGTCCTACTTTGAAATGACCCGGGGCTACTCAAGTTGGACTGGTAAGTTAGAAAACTAGAGAAGGGAATTTAAATCCCATCAGTACTCAAGTAGGGAGATAGACTCTGGTTTCTCTTGAAACATCTTGCCTTCAGATGATTACCTGGAAGCCTAAGACAAGGTTTTGAGAGGGGACATCCTATCCCTTGTATCTGGTAATTACTGTTATATTCCAAATATGTTTAGAGGCATCATCTCTGAAGCAAAATATTGGCAGTCTAATTCACTAGTGACACTTATCAGTCTTATATTGGCTAAAGTCCGACTCAAGGTGCAATATAATGTTTATACTTTCATTTCAGCAGTATCTAGTAAGTAAGTAAATAAATAAATAAATACAAAACAAACAAACAAACAAAAACAAACAAACAATGAATGAATGAATGAATAAATGAATGAATGAATGAATGAATGAATGAATGAATGAATGAAGACTGTGTGTTGGGAAGCAGATGGTCTGCAGGTCTTTTCTCAAGCACACATTCTGGTCCAGATGTAGTCCATTGCTTTAGGAAAACTGCAGGTACGAGATAAAGCCTAGGAGGAATGTCCTCAGGAGACAAATAAGGAAAATACAAAAGCAAGAATTAGCCTAATGTAAGTTTCTAACCTTCCCAATGTTGTGACCCAATAATACAGTTCCTCCTGTTGTGGTGACCCAAAGGCATAAAATTATTTTCATTTATGACTGTAATTTTGCTACTGTTAAGAATAGTAATATAAATATCTGTGTCTTCTGATGGTCTTAGGGACCCTTGTGAAAAAGTTGTTTGACCCCCAAAGGGATTGTGACCCATAGATTGAGAAACACTGAAATAAGAGGTTCAAAGATACTGTTGATCAAGCTCTATGTGAAATTCTGTGTTTAATATCTAGCTAAACAACATATAAACAGAAGTTAAAAGTAAAGAAAATCGATCATTTTTAAAGTGTATTGTGTCTTTGTCTAACATTACCCCCCTTTCCGAGACCCTGTGATACCTGTGGCTGCACTGGTCATGGCAGTCATGGTTACAGAGATCATGACTATTAATGGGTCTACTGTAGATCCAAAATGTCTCAGTATGCAAAAACATGGTTTTACACACAGAAACTGCTGTATTTATCCCTGATGAGTCAGAATTAACTTTATTATTTATTCAATTATAAGAAATAATCAGGAATAGGAATCATCCCTTACATATAACACACATCTGATCCCATATGGGTCTGCCAGGCCCTCTAGCACAAGGTAATAATGAGATTGATAAACTATTGATAGGAAATGTTTTAGAGGCCTCAGAATTTCATAAAACCATCATGCCAATAGTAAGGGTTTGAAAAAGGGTTTTTTCCATAACCTGGCAACAAGCCAAGGAAGTTATAAGGAAATATCTTACTTGTTCTTTATATAATCAAGCTCTACTACCTGCAGGAAGTAACTCAAAGGGTACTCAAAAAAGGGTAAAATCTGGCAGATAGATGTGTTTCATTTTGTAGAATTTGGAAAGTTAAAATATGTATACCATACCATTGATACCTCTTTAAGATTTCAGTGGGCAAGTGCTCTGAGTTCTGAAAAGGCTGATTCTGTAATCACACATTTGCCAGAAGTTATGGCCATCATGGGTATAACTGTACAAATTAAGACTGACAGTGCTCCAGCACATGTCTCTGGTAAAATGAAACAGGCTGTTTTTTTTTTTTTTTTTTTTTTTCTTATTACAATATAAAACATATTACAGGTACACCACACAATCCTATGGGCCAAGCAATCATAGAAAGAGCAAATCAAACTCTAAAGGATATGCTAAATAAACAGAAAGGGGTAATAAAAACCCCCAGAAATAGATTACATAATGATTTAATAACTTTAGATTTTTTCAGTGCTAATGAGAAAGGAACAACAGCTGCAGAGAGACATTGGCAAACAGAAAAAACTACAGAATTAAATCAGTCTGTATACTTTAAAGATGTGCTGGCCTCAGAATGGAAACCAGGGTATGTGTTACCATGGGGAGGAGGTTTTGCTTTTGTTTCTGTAGGAAAAGAAAAGGTATGGACATCATCAAAATTGATAAAGGTTCAATTTGAACAAGAGAGACCTCTAAATTAAAAGAGGTGATAGTTCCTTAACCAATGTGACCATTCAATTTAAACTAACTTATGTGACTAAAAAACAGTTTTAATTTGACCAGACATAACTTGCCAAAAGAGAACCTCCCCAAAGTGAGGGTTGGGGAAGGAAGGGTTTTGTTTTTGTCTTTCAGGTTAATTAAGGCTAAGGAATCTGAAAAACACTGGACAAATGAGACATCTGAAGAAAAAGGACAGTCACCCAGAAAAAAATGTTCCACCCAAAAGATTTTCTATAGTGAACCATGACCACACCTAACAGCATCCTTTGAACTCTCCAAAAAGATGAAGCAACCCCACAACACTGATCCAATCAGGATGATGATAATCCCATTAATCTTACAAATTAAGATTAAAATCAAAGATCTATAGGCATTGGCCTATAAAATGCTCAGGACAATTTCAAGATGGCTAGCTGAGATAATTCAGTCTCACAGACTGGTAAATCCAGAACTCGATACAAGCTCTGTACTTTCTCATTACCCCAAGACTGGACAACAAATGATATAGCTGCCTCTCCCTGGACTTGGCAATTAACTCCATTTTTTTTTTTTTCAGGATTCCCCTAAAGATGCCTTTGCTGCCAGACAGCAGGAAGTAATTTTAAGAACATGATGTCCATATTCCCAAGAGGTAGGGTGGGTGGTTTTTGGCCTTTCAATGGGTTATGGATATTTGTCATTGTTTAGAGTCTTTGATTACAAGTTGTTATTGGTAATGGTCAGGAAAAAAGCTAAACAAAGGAGATTATATTCAGGGTTCTTGTTTGAAAAAAAAGAAAGAGGATATAGATATGGTAAGATAAAAGATAGATTATTGAATCTACTTTAAAAAATCAAGTACTAATTTTAAATATTTTACAGTCGATTAGATTTTTGTATACAAAATTTTTATACAAATTGTGTATATTGATTCAAAATTGAGAATATTTTAGTTGGAACATACTATTCATATATTTCTATTCTTGTTCAAGGTATTGTACTTATACAGTTCATTTAAAAATGTCATGAAAATTGTGAGTCTTGAAAGTTATTATTACAAACTAATTAGGACACAAATAATGCAAGCTGGTTGTGAGTCATTACAATCAAAGTTGTAATCATATTAAGTGTGTTTTCAAGGTCAAACAGAGATATATTTTAAATAGACAGGTCATCTTCAAACACTTCAGAGATTTACAGATATGGCATTTAAGATGTTTTAATAACACAGAATTTTTTTTTATGATGAGACATACCTGCTCCTGGCAGCACCAATCTACATCAGAGAATATGATGGACATCACAGAAACTCTGTATTGAGTTTATTTTCTTTGTGATAAAATTTAGCCACTGGGAAAGAAAGTACCCTTGTCTTGGCTGCTGACAGTATGTTGTCCAAATGGACAAGCAGGACACAAAAGAAAGAACTGCTGAACCTCACCAAGACAAGGTAGAAAGGCCCTTTAGAATATCCTGTTTCACAGAAAAGTCTGTAAGATATACTAGGCCTGTAGGCCAAAGATGGATGCCCCAATATTGAAGTGGAAACTTAGGTGACTGTCCAGGCAGCCAGCTGTTTCTGTCATTTCTCACATTTTTTTTGAAGTTGCTTACCTGCACTTTCTGTTTACTTAGGTAATATTATTTCCTTCTTGGTTCTCTGAGGGAGATAAAGACTTGATAGTTATAGTTTCCCTTGTTAATAAATTCAGAAAAGAAACTCACTGAAGAGGTGTAAAGTGTGTAAGTTTGAAAGACATCAAAATGCAGTTTTGGGATGGTAATACAAGTTAGGATATAACATGAATTAGGTACAACATTTTGGACTCACCAAAATAGGATAAATAATGGAGTATTTTCTCTGAATCTGTCAAATGTTAATGAACCAGACATTGTTAATGTAATTCTTGACTGTATATATTGTATATACTTATTGTACATAGTTTTTCTTATATTAGTTATAACTTTTTATTATTTTAGACAAATAGGGGGAAATGTGGTGATATTGTGTATCAAATAAAGCTTCCCTGAGGATCAGAGGACAGAGCCAGCCACTAAACACAGAGGCCAGGAAGTGTTGGCGCACACCTTTAATCCTAGCACCAGGAGGGCAGAGATCTGTCTGGATCTTTGTGAATTCAAAGCCACATGGACTACATGAGATTGATTCAGTCTAGAAGCGAAACATAGCCAGGTAGTGGTGGCGCACACCTTTAATCCCAGTGCTTGAGATCTCAAGCCTTTGCTACCAGTATTTAGGAAGCACATATGCCATTAATTAAAGCACTAGGAAGGAAGTGAAATGGCTAGGCAGAGAAATGTATTTAAGGCATGAGGAGCCAGGAACTAGAGCCTTTTCAGCTGAGGACTCAGAGACTTGCAGTCTGAGGATTTGTGGAGATAGAATGTTGCCTCCATTTTGGCCTGAGGATTCAGTAATGGTGAGAAGTTTCCCTGGTGACTTGTTCCTTTGTCTCTCTGATCTTTCAACATTTACCCCAATATCTGGCTCTGGATTTTTACTATAAGACCATTTTAGAATTAGTACAACACTATTAAAAAAAATTGAACAAACAAGCAAAAAACAAAAACAAAAGAAAAAGAAAGTGAATTATTTTATATTGAGAAGCCTTTCCTGAGTTTACATTTCCTAGGACACTGTCCAAGAATATGATTGGTAAAGAGTGTAATGACTGAGGTGAGAAATAAGTGTGAGGAAAAAAGATATTTTAAAAAAGGCTAAGGGCATTGATGTCTTAAGGTTGCTTTTGATGTCATGATAAAACATCATGACCAAAGTAGCGTGGGAAGGAAAATGGTTCATTTTAGCTTATAGTTCCAGATTACAGTTCATGACTGACTGATGTCAGGACAGGTACTCAAATAGGATTTCTTCTCATGGCTTACTCCTCATGATTTCTTATAGCACTTAAAATAAACAGTCCTGGGGTACCACCACCCAGGGTGAGCACTCAATGGATTTTCCAGCTCAAGTCCTCAAATCATTCCACAATCCTTCCAAAAGCACATGGTCATGTCTCTCACAGCAAATGCCTTCTTTGGATGTGCTAAAATACAATGAACAAAAAGTAACTTGAATACAAAAAGGTTACTTTTTCTTTTTTTAAATCTTATTGCTTCTTTGGGAATTTCATGTCATGCATCGCAGTCCCACTCATTTCCCAGTCCCTCTATTCCTGCTCTTCACCCTTGTGGCATCCTCCCCAAAGGAAACATAAAAAGAATTAATAAAAAACAGAATTAAAACAAAAAATGCAAATAAGGATATTAATTAAAAACAAACAAAAACAAAACAAACAAAAAAGCAAACAACAACATAAAGAAAACCACTTTACCTCATCTTGCCTTTCCTGCCTTTCCATTGCCTCTTCATTCATCTTAGTGGCATTGGGGGCTGCTGTGTATCCTGCAATATAACTTTTAACCCAGACAAATTTATTTGCAAATGTTCATTGTGTAATGAGCTGTTGGGCCAGTTCAAGGTCTCTGTATTCTGGTACACAATGAAAACTCTATCCTCATGGAAACTCCCCTCAGATATCCTGCTTTTGCCCTGAGTCATGGAGAACCTACAATTGTTGTTCCACAAGATCAGTGCTTTATTAATAGGTTCCAACAGGTCATAGATGAGATAGATGTTTGGGAGTGCCTAATTCCAAAGTCCTGGATGTGTAGCTGGGTGGTAGCTGAGTTGGTCAGTCCTGGCTGCTGGGACCACCACCTTCAGGTGAGAAGCAGAGCCAGTTTTCCCAAGTATTGAGGCCAGTTCTTCTCTGAGGGGCCTGACTAGCTCTCCCATGCCAGAGTCTTGGGTTCACTATCCTAGGGACAGTGAGGGGCAGGGTGGATGGCTCTACCTGGGCCAATGATGGGCAGGGCCAGCTCAGCATGTCCCTCATACTTCAGCACTTGGTTGAATACATGGTTCACATGGGCCCCTGTGGTAATATAGGCAATGGACATCAACACAGACCCCAGATGCAGGAGGACCAAAGACCCAGACATAGCTATCAGCACCATTGTAGTGTCCCCAGATTCTACCATGGACCCAGGTGGTGGTCCACTGGGCATTTTCCCAGCCTTTGATGACAACAGGAACTATGGATACCAACACATACCCTGGTAGCTGTAGGGCTGCACAAAAGGTTTTTTTTGTTTTGTTTTGTTTTGTTTTGTTTTGTTTTGTTTTGTCTCATAGTTCTTAGGCCACACTATGTAACTAAGGGAGGTCAGGAGAGAAAATTCAAGAATCTATAGTCAGGTACTGAAGCAAAGGCCATGGAGGAACACTTCTAGAATGGCTTTTTCAGCTTGCCTCTTTATAGCACTCAGGGCCACCATCTCAGAGCAGCACTGCCCACAATGATCTGGGCCCAGCCACAGCAATCATCAGTCATGGAAATGAAATAAAAACTTGTTTAACACCAAGTCTATGGGACAATTTTTTTAAATTAAAATTTCTTTTTATAAGATGACACTGACTTGTGCCAAGTTGACATATAAACTAGCCAGCACAGTATGGGAAAACAGAAGGGTGGCCATTAATGTCGGATAATAATGTTAGTAGGCCAGAGGACCAAAGGTATGCACTCTTCACAGGTCTTGCACAGAATTCAACAAAAAAAGTCATCCAAATGTCATGACCACAAAGAAGTCCACCTGATGTTTTGGGATAGGATGAAAAAGCTTCTCAACTTGAGAGAATTGACTGGATAATTACATGTCATCATCAATGTCTCTGAGTTCAGGAGTGGTGGTACAAACCCATACTCTAATTTCTTGATATAACAGATAAAAAATTACCATTTAGTTGTATGAGTTCCAACCCCTTCATTCCCCATTGAGTTCTGTTCCTTATTCTTCCCATTTTCCCAAATTAAACAACAGCTACCTGAGAAGGCAGCTGTAGTAGTTGCAGTCAATGGTTGCCTTCACTTGGTGAGGACACCATGTAATCACAGTCAACCCAGAATCCTCTATTGTGATTTTCCAGTAATTTATACTGATCTTGAGTTGGGATGTCTGCCCCAAATCACAGACATGTTGCCACAGAAGTTGCAGGGATATTGAGATTAGGGGTGGCTCTCATGGGAACTGCCAAGTTTGTTCTGTGTGTTAAATAAAACCTTATAAGTGCAGATAAAGCAGACAATCAAGATGTGGAGAAAGCAATATGGGTGGAGATAGCTAAACCAACAAACCTCATTGAACAGACAGCTCTTAACACATGGTAAAGTACCCAGAACTGAGGGATTTTCAAATGGGCTCTGGATAATGATGTATAGGGCTTTAGGCCCTCCTCTTTCTTGACTTTTTTAACCTCTTCTATATTGGTTCTTAGTTTCCTTCGTCACAGTCACAATTTCCACTGGGAACAAGAAGCAGCCATCTTAAATGAATTTGCTCTTGATTTTACCATTTACCGAATTTCTCTTAACTCTCCTTCGGTGCTTTACATGAAGAGTGAAAACCTGAGAACCAACTCCTTACATACACACACACACACACACACACACACACACACACACACACACACACGAAACAAACAAATCTTGTAAGATATATTTAACCATCATATAAAACTTTTCTTTTTTTTTTTCAATAAAAACTCTTATGGTGTAATTTTCTGTTACACAAAGAAGTAAATAAAGAGCATGTTAATCTTCTAATGCAAGAAGCTGAGAAAAATATCCCTTTAGTTCAGTGAAGAAAGTCATTAAATGTGGATTAAAAATGCTCACCTTTTACTCTAGAGTTAGAAAAAAAATAATCACAGGAATGACAGAAACAGGTCCTAACATCATTCTTACAGCAAACAGACAGTGCTACACTGTGCTGAGTGTTAGTAGAGATGTGTGCAGCTTCCATAAATTATAAATCAGACATTTGAACACACAGAGAGAAAATACAAAATAGAAAATGATACAGTCCACAGATTTGAGAAGCCCAAATACCACACCGTAAGTTTGGCTTAGAAAAAGAATTCTGTCAACTATTTCCTCAGGATTTGTTAACTGAAGGAGAAAACAAAGCTCAGGGGTATGTGGCCATGTAGCATAACAGCTGGAGACTTCTAATTGTGGAGACTGAAAAGCCATTCTATCTATTCAACTCAAAAAAGTTGGTGATTTGTGACCAGAGGGCAACTTGTCCAGACTTCAAATTATATCTTTCCATGCCTCCTAGGACTGCACCACACTTGCTTTACACTTGCCTGTAACTTCTTTTTCCACAGAAAATGAAAATGCCCCTTTCCACAATGCTGAATGTTTCAAAATTTGACCCTCTGCACCTGTATTTCTTCCATTTTAACCTCTATTGTTTAGATTATACACAACTAGAAAATACTTTCAAAGATTCTAAGTGCCTATAAACTGTACTACACTGATGCACAGAGGAGCATTAGGATGATTAGGATTATAAGATGAATTTCCTTTCATACTAATGTAAATGCAGAAGAAAAGTCAAGGTAAAATGTTTGTATATTTACAATGATTGCCACAATAAATATTTCTGAATATTTTGCATTTCATGTTATAAAAAACACTTCCCAAAGACTGTGTGTGTGTATCCTCAACTTTCTGAACATTTAAACGCGCGCGCACACACGCGCGTGTGCACACATACACATTTTCATGTGTTTTGAAATTTTGACTCCCACAAATCTTTCATGCTCCAAAATGAAGTTTAAGTTTCTAAGAATAATTACCTCGTATTTCAGTTTTCAATGTGAATAACAATATAAGAGCTGTAAAAAGTATTTTACATACTTTTGTTTTAGAGTCAAGATTTAAAATGCTCCTCAAAATCCACAAGCTATTCTCATCTGAGTTCTCAGTCAACTGTGTACTTACCATAGACCTAAACCTGGTTAATACAAAGTATTTGTAGTCTTGTTCCTAAGAATTAAAATAATTTTGATCTTAGCCATACCACAGTTGATCAATTCTATTGATTGTTTGAAGAGCCAGATTTGTGTTTTGCTTATGTTGTCTATTTTGATATTAATGGCTTTGTCTTTACTCTGTCCCTTGTTCCTTTATTTGGATTATTTTGATCTCAGCATCTAAGTTCTTAAAGTTGACATCTGAGGCAATATCTTTTTCTAATTTAATGTGGTAATGCTATAAATTCACATTTGTCACCACTCAAGATAGATGCTCTATATTTTGTTGTTATATCTTCATCTTCATTCTGTTTCGTGAGTTCTGATGACTTAGAAATTCTTCATTTAGCTGTCATGTTAAGAAAATGTTTCTGCTGACTTTAGTTACTGTTTTCAATTTAGAAAACTCTGTAAGTAGAAAACATTTCATAGAGTTTAAATTATTTTAATGTTGAGATTTGTTTTCTAGGGCTTGGTTCTCTTTGTAGTGCTTAATTTCACTTATTTTGCTTAAGGATGGATAAATGTTGGAAAAAAAGCTTAACATACTTGGTTTAATGGAATATTTAACGTAAGTCTAGTAGACAGTGTTGACTCACTGTGCTGTGAACATCCCCTATCAAGTTATTCTATTAATAATATGTGTGTGTGCATGAATATGTGTAGGGGTTGCCACCTTTAATTATACACATATTTTTTATGACTACCAGTTTTTACTACACAAACATTGACTATGTTTTTGGATCATGAAGTTTTTTTAGTATTGTATATGCTCACAGTGTTGATGAAATTCTAGTAGCTTGAATCTCTGCATGCATGTTTCCTAACTGGGAGCTATCATTTATGTTTTTCTATGCTGTTAACCACATTTTTACCCCTTGTAAACAGGTATTTATACATATCTTGACTTTGTAGTCATCAATCCATTGACTCCTGAGGATCAGGTTTGGTTGTAGCGTGTTGTTGTTTGTTAGACTGGAGAAGTTCTACGCATTTAGTAGTAGATATGTTTATCCTATGCCCTGCTATTTTGTTCCTTATAGAGGCTTTTCAACTCGATTATCTTTTTATCTTTCCTCTTATTATATTTTAATTCTATGATTATCATTTAATAATTTTACTTTTTCCATGTTTAGTAAGATTTACTACATGTATATTCACTTGATAATTTGAGTTTTGATGGATGGCTTGCAATTCTTGATAGACTGTTCTAATAAAAACAGTATCAGTTACAGACTGTTCTAATAAAGACAGTAACAGATTTTTTGTTGGATAGATGTCTTGATTGTTTCTGTGAGGTTTCTTCATATGGGTCCACTAAGGTGATTATCACCCACTCTGTTTATGAGGACTTGACTTTGATATGAAGAAAGAAATCTACTTCCTTCCATTTCCTTATGTGTTTTGTGGCTCCTGAATCCTTCTTTTTTGGGAAGATCCAGGTGCTTTTGCTTCATTGACATCCCTCCTCTCATGGCTTCACAATCCAGTGTTTCTCCCTCCTGTAGACTTGCAAAACTTTCTTTGGTTGTTTGTTTGTTATTTCTAGAAATGAAAGTTATTCTTAGTGGGAAGAACAAATAAATACATTTATATAATATTGTCTAGACCAGAAGTCTTAACATGGGCTTTAGAATTTAATGATGACAAGGAAAAATAACCCTGGCAGTTTCTGCAGTACTCTGCCATTTTCTAGATAACTTGAACTCAGAATTTCTTAGCTCCCAGAAATTCTGTTTCCGTGTGTTCTTCTCACTTTCTGGCATTCAAGCATAGACATTTGCCAAAGAATCCTCATCACATTTACTATAATTGTCTGAGCTTTTGCACCTCAAATTGAAATGTTACTTATGTACTTGTCATTTTTATGTATGTGTATCATCCTTGTGCTTTTTTAAAATGAAACAATTAGACATTAAACTCCTATGTAGACTTCCTTTCCTTCATACTTTATGATATATTCCTCCACTTCAGTCTCCATCTTTTTTTATTATTAAGAAAATTTTTATTCATTTTACACACCAATCACAGATCCCCCTCTTCCCTCCTCCCCACTCTCCAAACTCCCCTCCCCCAACCCACACCCATTCCCTCCTACAAGAATATAAGGCCTCCTATTGGAAGTCAGCAAAGCCTGGTACATTCAGTTGAGTTAGGTCCAAGCCCCTCCCCTTGCCTCAATACTGTGCAAGGTGTCCCACCACAGGCAGTGGACTCCGAAAAGCCAGCTCCTGCACCAGGAATGGATCTTGATCCTACTGCCAGGGGTCCCTTAAGCAATCAAGCTAAACAACTGTCTTACTTATGAAGAGAGCCTAGTCCTGTCCTGTGGAGGTTCCACAGGTGTTGGTCTAAATTTCATGAGTTCCTACTAGTTTGGTTTGGTTGTCTCTGTAGGTTTCCCTATCATGATCTTGATGCCCCTTGCTCATAGAATCCCTCTTCTCTCTCTTTAACTGGACTCCTGGAGCTCAGCCTGGTATTTTTCTGTAGATCTCTGCATCTGCTTCCATCAATTACTGAAGAAAGGCTCCATCTCTTTTAGTTAAGAAATTTTGATGGGTGATTTTGTTCTATATACTATGAATATGTGGTGCTCTGATTGGTTGATAAATAAAGCTGTTTGGCCAATGGTGAGGCAGAATAGGGTTAGGAGGGACATTCTAACTAGACAGATAGAAAGGCAGAGAGCTAATGTGTTTATTTGGGTCTGAGCAGCTGCAGACAAGGACAAGGCAGACACGGGAAAACTTATTGCTATAAAATGTCACTGTTTAGGTTGACAGTGGTAGCATAAAACTTTACTCTCTGTAATTGGAAGGCAGAGGCAGGCAGATCTCTATGAGTTTGAAGCCAGCCGGATCCACATAGTGAGTTCCAGGACAGCCAGTGCTATACAAAGAAACCCTGTCTTGAAAAAAGAAAAAAGAAAAGAAAAAAAAATCACTATTCAATCTATATTATCTTTAGCCTTAAATTTACATATTTGGATTTTTTTTAATCTCTTTTGAATCATAACCTTCAAGATTTGTACAATTCAGTGTTCACGGAATCAATATAAAACATTCCAAAGTTATAAGCAAATGATTTTCAAGACTAATATTTTATTCGTAACTTATATTCAAAACCTTGCTGTATGATTGTCAGCTATAAGTAGTTTTAGAAAATAACAAAAGTTGAAATTTTTTCACAATTCAATGAGTGAGTATCTAAAAATTTATCGTAGATTCAAATCCACTTCATGTTATTTTCGTATTTGGAAAATCAATTCACTAACTTTCAATAAACTATCCCCAACAAACGATAATGATCTTGTAGTTTTAAGCACACATTGTGAAGTAGAAGAGATGACATCTAGAGAAAAAGATTAGACATTTGACATTCATTACTCAGAGAAACAGAAACCAGTACACAAAGAAAAATACTTCAGGGGTTATAGGGAAGTTGACTTAAAAGGAGAATCTGGGCATAAGAGTTTTATTACACTATTACACATTCAAGTGATTTGTTTTTGTTGTTGTTGTTTTTGGTTTTTTTTTGCATCACAAGCAAAAGGTGAATAGGCTTTTTCTAAAATCTCCAAAGGATAAAAACACTACTGTCTTTCGTATGCTACCTAAACACAAACTTGTTTTATTCACAAGATGAATAGAAATAGGCAATCACCAAAATTAATTAATTAATTAAGGGATTGTCAATTATAAAATGGGGAATATTGTTCCACAGTTGGTTTTCACCTGTAGTTATAAGTTTTCCTGTGTCCTGCCTGGACCGCAGTCAGGACAAATCTCTCTCTCTCACCTGCTAGTCCCACAGCTGCTCACACCCAAGTAAACACATAGAAGCTTATATTATTTTTAAACTATAGCCATGGCAGGCTTCTTGCTAGCTAGCTCTTATAACTTAAGTTAACACATTTCTTTTTTTTTTTTTTTTGGGGGGGGGGGCGGGGGGGGGGGTTGAGGCAGGGTTTCTCTGTGTAGCTTTGTGCCTTTCCTGGGACTCACTTGGTAACCCAGGCTGGCCTCGAACTCACAGAGATCCACCTGGCTCTGCCTCCCGAGTGCTGAGATTAAAGGCATGCGCCACCGCCGCCCGGCCAAGTTAACACATTTCTATAAATCCATACTTTGTCACATGGCTTGTGGCTTACTGGTACTTTACAACTTGCTTCTTCTGTGGCAGCTAGCAGTGTCTCCTCTGCTCTCTGCTTTTCTCTATATATAGTTAGAATGTCCCACCTAACCCTATTCTACCTCACCACTGGCCAAACAGCTTTATTTATTAACCAATCAGAGCAACACACATTCGCAGCATACAGAACACCACCCCTCATTTCCCCCTTTCTTTCTATTCTGTTTTAAAAACTTAGACGTTCTGGACAGTGAGATGTCTACACCTGGCAGCATCAATTTACTTCAAAGAGAAAGATGGGCATTGAAAACACTCCATATGGAGTTTATCTTCTTTGTGGCAAAAATAGACATTTGGGCAGGAAATTGCTCTTTCCTGGATTGCTGATAATATGTTGTATATAGACTGAACATATAGGACCCATAGGAAGGTGGCCACAGAATGCTGCAAAGCAAGATGGTCCTTCAGGTTCCTGCCTCACAGAAGAAACTGCCAAACATTCTACAGGACACAGAGAGAAGCACCTGAGAGATTTTAGGCCTATAGGATGAAGATGTATGCTCCAATTTGCAGAGGAATATTGGATAACTGTTCAGGCAGCCAGCTGTCTCTGTCATTCTAGATTTTGGGAAGTTGCTTACAATGCTCTTCCTGTTTACTTAGGTAATGTTATATCCTTTTGAGGTCTTTGATGTACTTGAAGACTATATAGTTATAATTTTTTGGTTATGATAAAAGATGAATTAGATATGAAACTTTAGACTCACAAATATAGGATAAATAGAATGCTTTCTTTAATTTTTCCAAATATAAATAGACTAGATATTGTAACTATAATTCTTGCTTGATAACTGTTCTATTATATGTAATTTTTGTATGTATAGTTAAAACCTTCCCTTTTGTTTAGACAGAAAAGGGGAAATGCTATGGGATAATGCTTTTGAACAATGGTGTAACAAAACACTGATTGGCCAGTAGCCAGGCAGAAATTATAGGCAGGGCAAGCAGCCTAGGAGAATTCTGGGAAGAAGAAGGCTGAGTCATGAGTTGCCATCCAGACACAGAGGAAGCAAGATGTGAAGGCAGAACTGAAAAAAGGTACAAAGCCACATGGCTAAACATAGAGAAGAATTATGGGTTAATTTAAGTGTAAAAACTAGTCAGTAATAAGCCTGAGCAAATGGCCAAGCAGTTATAATTAATATGAAGCCTCTGTGAATATTTTACAAAAAGCTGAAGGACTGTGGGTGAGAGATTTGTTCTGACCACTAGTCAGGCAGGACACAGAAAAACTTCCAATTACATCCACTTGTGTGCCTATGGAAGTATTTGAGTCTTCAAGAAGCTGCTATTACATTTTTGTGAAAATATTGAGATGACATTTAAGCTTCAAAATAGGTATGGTTATGTTTGAATACTATACACACTGTGTCATAGAGGGAAACTTTGTGAAGTTAGATTTCTCCTTTTAACTTTATGTGATTTCATGTGGTTTCTGGGGGGTCCAATTCTAGTTCTTATACTTTCACAGCTAGTACCATCATCCACTGAGCCACCAGGCCAGCCCATGACATTCAGTTTTTTTTTAAAAAAAATAACATGTAATTTAAGCTCGGTCTATTTTCAAAAAAAAAAAAAAAATTAAGTTGAAGATTTGTTTCTATATTTTCTATTTCAACCATCCCTTCAGGATTTCATTTATCCAATGTCTACCATTTAATTCCAGTCATGGCATGTACCTTAGTTAGTCAGCATATCATGTTCTATGGAAGCTGTCTGCTTTTAGGTTTTCATATGAAAACAAAAACATGTTAGAACATAATTGAACTGGAAAATGGGGTGGGTATTTTATATTATTGGAAATCACACTAAACAAAGACAGGAGTTTGCTTAGTTGTGTTTATAATTTTCAAATACTTTTCAGAAAACACTGACTTTGAAAAGCCATTTTATTTATTTATTTATTTTTTTTGGTTTTTCAAGACAGGGTTTCTCTGTGTAGCTTTGCACCTTTCCTGGGACTCACTTGGTAGCCCAGGCTGGCCTCAAACTCAAAGAGATCCACCTGGCTCTGCCTCCCGAGTGCTGGAATTAAAGGCGTGCGCCACCACTGCCCGGCTGAAAAGCCATTTTTATCATCTTAAGAAATAATACAATTCTGTAATATGAAAAAAGAAAACAAAGGCATTTTTCATATAATTTGTGTAATTTGTAGGTGAGTCCATATATATATGTATATTTTTTGTGTATATATATATACATATATATATATATATACACACAAAAAAAAAGTATGCCTGTATATATGAAAGTAAGATTTTCAGTTAACCATTAGGCTTTCAAAATAAATTTGTATTCCTTAAAATACTTGCATAGTAATTATTTTGGGGAATTTACAAAATGTTTTAACTATTGACAACATTAATTTTACATAGTAACAGGATTCAGTGTGATATTCATACACAAAGCATGACCTCATTAAATCCATTCTTCCTGCATTTACTCTCCATCCTTCTTATTTTCTACCACTCACTATTATGAATCCAGTAGACAGAAACCTGAAAGCTTATCTAGAGTGTCCATACTTTCTATTAAGACAAATTCAAGTTTATGAGAACAGTAGTATAATAAATGTAATATAATATAACAAGTATATTTCTTTGGAAATGAGAAAACATTTTTAATTATTTCAAAAACTTTTGACTTTATATGTAAGATACAGAAGTTTTCTTGTTTCCAAAGGATGTTGTGAAGATATTTTATTTGTGCTCTAACAAATAAAGCTTGCCTGAAAATCAGAAGGAGGAGCTAGCCACTAGTTAACCATAGAGATGTGGAGGTTTGTACAGACAGGCAGGAAGTGACAGAGCTTGGTGGAGAAAGGAAGTGATAAGGCAGCATGGAGAGAGGCGCTTGCTCTCTTTTGGTGGAGGATTTTGTAGTGATAAGAACTAGTGGCTTGCTGTTCTGCCTCTTTGATCTTTCAACTTTTATCCAACTATCTAGCTCTGTGCTTTTTATTAAGACCATTTAGCAATTCATTTTACAGCATGCCTTTGTGTTCTTCAGGAAGTGATAAGTTTTTAGCCAACATAAAGTATGCTTAAAGTGTATCAATTTGTTAAAAGATAATCAGGTGGAAGCTGATGAAAACTTTTGTATATGGAGATAATATTTAAAAAGTAGAAATTTAGGGCAAAAATATCTTTTCACTTCTAAAAATGAAAACAGAATTACAGCAAAATAATTGTTCAAATGTTCTGGTTCTTTAAAGAATTACTGAATGAAGTCCCTGATGTGCAGGGCATGAGACCCAGTACAAGTTGATCATAGAGTAGTCAATCTCTCCTTACCCTGGAGAGACAAATAACTGAGTGAAGTGCTTCTAGAAGCAAAAGAAACTAGTTAGTGCCAGGCGTTGGTGGCGCATGCCTTTAATCCCAGCACTCGGGAGGCAGAGGCAGGCGGATCTCTGTGAGTTCGAGGCCAGCCTGGGCTACCAAGTGAGCTCCAGGAAAGGCGCAAAGCTACACAGAGAAAAAAAAAGAAACTAGTTAGCAATTCTGGGCAGGCTGATGGAATTGGCATTTCCCTTTGAGTGCTCAGTTACCTGTTCATGGATATTCTAACATCTATATGACGGTTTCTTTTCTTATGTCACAAAGCATGGTACTGACTTTGGTTTAAAAGTTTATCCAGAAAAAAAAAAAAGTTTACCCAGACAAATGCATAACAGTGATTTTCAACAATATTACATGTCAAAATCTTGTGGCATAGAATGCCCTCCCTGTCTATTGAGTGCTTTATGATAAGAGCAAAACTACTTTTCTTAAAACACTCTTGAACTTTCTGTCTACAGGATAAGAGAGAATTCCCAGTGGTACAGGCTGTCTAGTAATGCATATCTCTAATGCAACCCAAATAGGCATGGGGCATTCTTAGGCCTCTCACATTCCCAAATAATTATAGGTAATTTGTGAATCCCTGTATATCTATCCCTTTCCCTTCCCTACTGTACACTTTTCCCCTTTCCCCTCCTCCCTCCCCTAACTCTTCTCCTCCCTTCCTCCCCCTTTTCTTCATCTCCTATCACTTTCCCTTCTCTTCTCCACCTCTCCCCTACCATCTCTTCCTTCCCCTCGTTTCTTTTCACCTCTCCCTTCTTTCTCCTCCTCTTTGATCTCTTTCTCTTCCTGCCTCTAACTCTTCATCACCCTCTTTCCAAAGCATCAAATGGGCATTATGTTGGATTTGAAAGCACTGCTCTTAGGAACAAGAATGATAATTTGGGCAATAGCTTCCTTGGGTCCTAACATGAGGCCGAAATTGGTTCCAACCTTCGTTTTCACTCTTGGTTCTTGATGCTGACAAGAGGTTTCATGTTTCTTCTAAATAGAAGCCTTGTTTATCTTTTATGTGAGCTACCCAGCTGTATATTTCAAAACAAATTTCCTGTTTAAGCTTAATATCTGGGTATTGATTTTTTGTCATTTTCAAAGTATAAATATTTATTAATATTTGTCTTGATATAGGACCCAATGGTATCACTCAGAATTTTTTTTGAGAAGGATTTTATTGTGAATTTGCCTAGCAAAGTAAGCAGAAGTGGGAAAAATTGACTTGCTTGTTGAATGACAAGGGGTTTAAGCCTTTTTCATTTATAGTTACTCTGGTTCTTAAAAGATGATAGATTCCTTTTATAGTTTTTCACATTTATTCACATATGTTGGAGAGCACAACATGCCATGGCACACATGTGGAGTACACAGATGGGAGTTGGTCCTCCCTTTCTATCATGTTCTTTCTAGGTATGGAATTCAGGTCATTAGGCTCAGCAACAAGTGCCTTGACCAAAGGAATTCTCTCTCCAGCTGGATCACACTGTTCTTTTAAAGCCAGAGTTATCAGTCTACACCTGACATATTCTGAACTCATGTCAACAGGTAATAGACTAGAGAATCTGCTTCCTTCTTTTGTTCAATCTCATCCATTCTTGGTGTCAGTTCTTGAAAAGCTGTTACCAAGCCATCTTGCAATAGATTCTGTATGGTAGTTGTCTCTAAGAAACAGCTTATATGACTTTTATACTAAAGAAAATCATGCATCAATATATTTGAGCATTAAATCTTTTTAACACTTTTAATCTTATATACATTTTTCATTTCCAGGGACTTGTAGTAACCTAGTCTCTCACTTGGGAACTCTCTCTCCTTACTCATTGCTGCTTTATCTAGAATGGGGGGGGGTGTGTTTATTTATTTACTGGATAAATATTCCTAGGATGGAAGAATAGAGAAATTACTATTCTAGTCACTAGTATGGGTGGATAAATCCATGTAATTCAAGGTTATGAAGATTTTTGTTGGAGTTCCAACTTTACTATATTTTTGGAGTTACAACCTCTCTTCATCTTACATCTTGTTTATGCATAAGCAAGTAGAATTGCAAAGAAATAAGAGGGTTAGAAAATAGGAAAGAGAGGATTTTAAAGCAACTACTCATGGATCATTTATAAAGGCAATGTTCAGAGGTAGAGAACTGTGTATATTTTAATACTACAGTGAGACTTGTTGGAAAGTGTCTTCTATTACCATAAAATTCCATTCCTTTGCATAGCAGCTAAAATTTGATTTTTGCTCCTGGAAACAATCACTTGACATATAAATGTAAGTCTTTGTGCTTTAGCATCTGTTTTACACTTGTCTCCAGGATTGTTGTTTTACAATCCAATATAAATGTAACATTCTGAATGAGAACATGTGAAGCTCTGACAATTTTAGAAATAAGAACTCATAAGGACATTATTTCTTCAGTATTAATGCAGTAATTCTTTTAGTACTGAAGGTAACACATCTTCCACAATAGAAAACTCTCAGGCCTCTCACTTTTGTTTACAAAGCAGCCTTTCACGAGATTTCTTGTCTGTGCCATTATCCATGAAGGTAATATGAGTTTATAATGGAACAACAGTATGGCAAAATGCAATCAATAGAGAGTCTATGCAACTAACACCAGTGCAGATTTATACTCAGTAATTCACACTTCTTTACATCCATTGGACCAAAGTATAAATAGATGTTGTACGCAGGCTCCCTACAAATAAGCTACATTATAAATAGTTATTCCCACCATGGTTTGTGTTTGGACCCGTTACTCACTCATTCTTTTGTTGTAGCTGCTGCTGCTATCGCTGCTAACACCTCCTCTGTTATGACTAATTCTGTAAAAACAGCAAAACCTTATGCATAATTATGATTTTTAGAAAATATGTGAGTTCAGAAATGGCAGCTGAGAAGTCATAAAATTTTTCAAAATTGAAACCTTGAATCACATACTGATTCAAATGTAGGGCTGGCTTCAGTATATGCTTAAATATGTTCCATTCACTAATTAGACTCAGGGAAAATCTATGTTTGATCATGCCTCAAAGTTTGTGTCTTATGGAGATACCATGAACAACAACAAAAAGAAATTTAAAGGGATGCCTAAGTATTTAAAATTCTCCATACTCAAAAACCACTTACCCAAAAGAATATCTGATAAGAATGTTAGAGCACTTTACAATGTTGCAATGTTGGAATTTAGAGTGACCTGGTTATAAGTGTTATATAAATGTATATTGCAGCCTTAGGACATGCCCATAAGCATTAATTTGGAAAACAAGTATCTTTTCCTCTAGCATTAAACGTGACTTATTCACTGACTATGACATATTTGCTTATTCACCATTGTGAAATTTGCCTGAATTAAAAAATTATTTCATTTTTATTTTAGTATGTGTGTGTTCATATGTTTTTGTGCCTTCAGAGGACAAAACAGTTCATCAATTCCCATAGAACTAGAGTTCTAAGTGGCTTTAATCCACTCAATATGAGTGCTAGGAACTGATCCTTGGTCCTCTGTGACAACAGAAAGTACAATTAGCTGGTAGGCCTCAAGTTTTTATGCATTTTATTTTATTTCTCATGAATTTTGAGTAAGAAGCAAGTACCTTATTTACCTCATCCTAATTCTTGACCTACATATCGAAGAGGAGTTGTATATGTGTAAGATCTTTTCAATAGCTAGTCCAAGTTTCAGCTTGCTGAAATGATTCTTCATTCACTCTTTTCTCCTTCATGCTGAACATCTGCTGGGTTTTCCCAGTCCAGTTCCCCAGCTGCTAATTAATGATCTTGTCAAATCATTATGCATGTGCCTTCCATTCTGCATTTGACTTTTGAGATCGGTCTCACTAGCTATACAATTTTGAGTGAAACTCAAGATACTCCCCTTAATGAGTCACTGCTGAATATTGTAATACTGGGGCTAGTTACCCTACTTGGCTTTAAACAACATCGTTGTGATGTGCAACACTGACTGTCAACTTCACAGCATCTAGTATCAACTGGGTGACAAGGCTTCAGGCACACATGTCATGGATTATTACTTTTGGATTGTTTTGGGGTATAACTATGGAAGAATCTTCATTAGGTTAACTGAGGTCCAATGTCCCACCTTCTCTGTGAGCAAGACTGAGTCTGTAGTTGAACAGCTGGATGGTATATAAGGAGGAAAGTGAGTAGAGCACTAACAATAGCACTAGCTCCCTGATTTTGAGCTCCATGCAACCAGCTGATTTTGAGCTCTTCTGCTGTGGCTCTCACACCATGATGAACTGTGTTTTTGACTTGCGAGTCATACACAGAAAGCCATTGATCCCTTAAATTGCTTTTGTCAGGGTATTTTATCACTGCAACTGGAAAAAAAATCAACATAATTGTTTTTATTGGAAATGTAGGTTTTAGCCTCTTATAATCACGAAATTGTGACTAATAATTTTGGAGGATTAACGAAGACATTGAAACACACACACACACACACACACACACACACACACACACAATTTTTTTTCCTGGAAATCTTCTCTTAGTAACTTAGTTTTGCATCATTGTTACTTCTTGATTAAACCAAAATGACAACTGAGACTAGCCTGATAGGTGCCCAAGAAGAATTGGTGTTGGACAGATCTCCAAAGTTATTTGAAAACTATATGCTCTTCCTAGATTACTATAAGCAGCAAAACTATCTTCCACAGTTGAGGAGAAAGAAAAACTTTCTATGATACAAACACTTTTAACTTCTATATACAATATACCAAACTCAAATAAAATATCTCAGGCTGAGCAGAGGAATAAACACAGTCAAGAGAACAGAAAGAAGTAGATAGTTATAATTACTAAAGCACAAAGTACCACTAAGTACAGAAACTATCAGAAAATTAACAGTAGAACTACAATTAGTATATACCTTTCAATAATAACTTTCAATATTAATGGCCTCGATTCTCCAATAAAAAGACACAGGCAGCCTGAGCAGATGAAGTAACCAAATATATCTATTGTCTGTGAGAATAACATCTTAGCTTTAATGTTAGTTACTACGTTTGAGTAAAAGTATTGACAAAAGTCATCCAATCAAGTGGAACCAGGAAGGAAGCAGGAATCACTACCCTAATACATGACAAAAATGACTTCAAACTAAAACCAATGAAAAGAGATAAGAAAGTATACCTTACATCACAACACCAAAAAGGGAACTAATACAAATCCATAAAGTTTTACACCTGAATTAGCTATTTCATGTAATTAAAGAGAAGTATGAAATCTAAAACCATTGCATTATTGTTTAAATTCATAGTATAAGTGTTACAGCTCTGGAAGGAAAGGTTCCCTGACTGTCAGAAATTAGGCTGTATCTACAGCTGTGAAAGGAAGGCACCCTGGATATCTGCAGCTGTGAGGAGAAAGGTATATGATGCTTGGGAAGTCAGGATATACCTGAAGCTGTGAGGGAAGCTATATGGGATAACTACAGCTCTGAAGAGAAAGCTGTGGAGGGAAGTTGGATACCTAAAGCTATGAGGAGAAAGGAATACTGACTGTTGGGAAGTCAGATTATACCTGAAGGTTTGTTACTTCATTTTCTTTCCATCATAGCCTTGAAGGAAATAAATTAGTTACTATGTTTAGTCAAGGCTAATGGTGGAAATCACTGCAATTTGGTTTCTGTTTTGAAACATTTGAGGTAGATATCAAACTGTGCTATATGTGTGGCAAACCCATTTAGTTAAGCTTATTTTGTGGTCCCTATAGTCCTTCTGTGGCTTTTGTTCATCTTCCATTGTGCTTTTAGTTAGTGATACATGTTTTTCTGCTTGAATGTATAGAATAGGATCCCCATCATCTAAGTAGTCCATTGTTTATTTAAATACCAGGCAGTGTGTGATCATATTTTTCAAGTCAGGGTATCTGTAAAAGGGTGGTAGGTTGTTGTTCCTGATTTTGTTTTTTATGTTTTCACAAATTCTCTTGAGAATTTGTTTTTATTAGGCCTGGCTTGGATGTCAGTAATTATTTAAGGATACATTTGAACACGTGATCCTCATGTGTCCACCTCCTGAGTACAAGTCCAAGGGTAGATATTCTACTCCCAATGTGTGCTGTTTTGTCAACACAAATTAACAATGTTAATTTTAAAATGCTTAATAGAAGAGAATATAAGAACAATTAAATACCAAAAAAGTAAGTATACTTCATTTTAATCAAGGGAACAGTTGATCAAGAATCCATTACTATGTTAAATATATGTACACCAAACTCTGGTGCACACAATTTAATTTAAAAAAATGAAGAAAGGCATACTACTGTATTCAAAGACACAGATAACATAAACCCATTAACAGTAGGTGAATTTCTCCAACAGATAAGTCATTTGGACAAAATATTTAGGCAGAGAAACATCAGAATTAAATGGTATCATACATCAAACAGATTGAACAGGTATCTACAGAATATTCCATGCAAACACCAAAGAATACACAGTCTGCCAAGCAGCAACAGGGAAGTCTCTATGAAGTAGTCCACATCTTGGGACACAAAGTCAATCTTTAAAAAATCAGAGAAATTGAAATAACTTTATTTATCCCATCTAACCACAATGCAATGAAACTTAAAAATGACATCAAACAATTCCCAACTGTTGGGTTTTTAAGAGCGGTCTTCTCAAATGACTTTAAAATACCATGTATGATTTTGTTGGTTTTTGATTTTACAAATCAGATGGTCACTAAGGAATGTAGCCAAGATCAGGGGGTGGTTCCTGCAGAGTGGTGGATGGGATTTCAACTGATAAGGTAAAGCTCAAAGTCAAAAGGGTTGCAGTGCATAATCTGACGATTCTTAGTGGTGAACTTCCTAGACAATTTTAGCTTTACTTGTGGAAAAGAAATAAGACTGAGTGTGCTGACTCCTTAAATATATGGTTCATTGCTAGTTTAACATTTTTATCTGAAAATATTACTACTTAAAAGAAATATTATCTCTATGTAGGAAAGTTCAACAGTAAATGATATCTATCATGCTGGAAATCCTGAAATCCTTGATTTTCAGCTAGTAAAAAACTTCAAGCAGACTTCAGAGTGAGGACTCATCTCCCTTTCCATGTCCCATGAAACCTATACCTGCTTTAGGAGGAATGGGGTGATTTTATTTTCAAGTATCTTCTTTTTCTGCTTACAACAATATGGTTTAACTACAACAATATGGTAAAACAATAATTACAAATAAATGTAGGTGATATAGATAGAACAAGCATAGGTACAATTATTTCTTGCTTACACCATAACATTTCTAATTAAAAGCAATTATTAAATGTTTAACTTCAAATTGAGTATAATATCTTGAGTAAATTACACTTTAAATAGGGTATTGATAAGTAGAGATGTTTGGTAAACGCCTCTAAATTGTTTGTTAAACACAGAATCACACATTTTATTGCCATGCTGTAACATATTATGCCCAGAGTCAAGTAAATCTTACAAATTTTAACTCAGTGTTCTGATGTTCAGAGAATGAAATTGCAAATAAGTAAATGAGGAATGTTAGAGGCAACCCATGAGATAGAGAAAGATAGATAGATAGATAGATAGATAGATAGATAGATAGATAGATAGATAGATAGAGAAGGGCTGAAGAAGAGGGAGAGAGAGGAATAAAAACAAATAAGGGTATGTGCACATGTCAGTATACTTCTTAATTCTGTCTGTTGATCAAGTCTCAGAGAAACAACACTGAGTAAAATGATGCATACTTGGTGCACACTAGTGTTTTCTAGTTCTCCAAATGCCAGGGCTCATTTGAAAATTCTGAAACCATTCCAAGGCAGGAGAAGCAAAGTAACTGTGGTAAAACATGCATTTTTACTGTCATGTAAAATGTGCCTTTCTTTGCTTCAGAAAAATAACAGGTTAAGTCTTCCTTCAATTCCCTGCAGCAATTTTCATTTCTTGTATGAACAACTGTTGTTTTACTGACTGGTGTTTTTATTTTTTTGCAGGGAAGGGGTTGATGGTTAATTGTTTAAATAGTGGTCTTGTTAATTGTTTCCTTCAAGAAAAATGATTTCCTGAGAGATATTCAAAAGTCACATGAATGAGGTGAAGGGCAACCATGATATAACATTATCTTCCTCTCTGTTCACATTTCAAAGTGATGAAATATAAGACCCAGGAGATATCTGTAGGTGGCAGTAGTACTTTTCTGTCTCTTAGAGAGATTATGTACATGCCAGATTTAACACAAGGGCCCTCTCCATTCTGAATTTGTTCATCTCACTTGTGAAGGAAGATGTAGGAGTGCAGAAGGGCAGAGAATCGAAGGAATTTCTATGTCTTAATCCCTTACCCACAGAACTAGCCTGACACAGAATGGATCACTTTCTCATTCTTGTTTCATTGGTTTCAAGGAGATGGGCATTGCTCAACTGACTGTACAAAGATAAAATTTCATATGGATAGAAATAATATAAGCCCACATAAAGTAATTAAAAGCCTCTATCTTTCAATGGAAACGGGAAAGTGTGATGCTAATAAGCTGTGAAATGTATGTAGTGGGGTGTCTTTGTATGGAGATATTTTATTTGTACTGAAATGTGATTTTAATTTTATGTTAATAAATAAAGTTGCCCTGGGGTCAGAGCTATGAGAGCCATAGCAAGAGCGTGATGGGTAGAAGAGCTAGGTAGATTTCTGTGTGTTCAGGGATACAGCCAGTATTGGAGACATATGCCTTTACGACCTGTAGGGCGGTACTTACAGGCAGTGATGAGGCAGTCATGTGGTTGGGTTTACAACCAATGAGAAGGCAGAACAGAAAGACTATTTAAACACAGACAAACAGGAAGTAGCTCTCTCTGGGGGAAACTAGGAGCACTGCAGGAGGTAAGATTTTATCTCTGAGCTCTGACCTCTCGGCTTTCTCTTTTACATTGGCTCTGTGTTTCTTATTTTAATAAGACGATTGGTTACATCTACATCTTTGTGTTCCCTTGCTTTGTGGATGTGTGACTCCAAAAGCAAACTGCATGATATTAACACCCCCCCACGCCCCATATTAGGTATTTTCTATGTACTCCTCTTAGGTACAGTTTTCTATCTTTGTTCAGGTCTCAGTTTATGGACTGCATTGAGCCAGGGGAAAAAGCCTGTTCAAATCATCTTTAGGAAGCATGCAGAAAACTAAAACCAAGATGTCATGCAATCATGTAATAACTGAGTTTGTTACTCGTGTTGACACATTTTTTTTATTGTTGTTTTTGTTGTTCTTTGTATTTCAAGTTATAGGGTCTCACCTTTTTGCCCAGCTTGGCCTGGAACTTATTAAGTAGACTGGCCCGTGAAATGCAGCCATCTTTATGCTGAGAGCATGGTTGTGCACTTCTACAACTGGCTTGGATGATCCTGATCTCTCTGCAGAAAGTTGCTTCTGCGGAAACTCTCTATAGAAAGTTGGTTCTATAGAAAGTTGCTTCTGCTTGCTGGAGTGTTAGGGTCTGCTCTACATAACATAGTTTTGCAAGACCTTCACATCTCCACCCCCTTACTGTGTTCTCAGTTACATGTAAATCTATATACTTCTGCCATTATCCAAAACTTGACATTTATATATAATGTGTGTGGGGAAATGACAGCTATTTGTAACCATTCTATTCCCTTTTAGATGTAAAGTCCTTTATTTTGCTTCTACTTAGTATCTGTTTTCACAAATGCCTTATTATTTGCTAGCACACTCCAAGTTGTGACTATTGCTGTATATCAGTACTAAATAATTTGTTTCACAATGTAAACATGAAAAGTGAGATCTTATCATTGTATTTTAAAGATGATGGAGAAGCCAAATGAGATGGGTGATTGGGCAGAAATACTTGCTGCTAAGCTTGGGGACCTGAGTTTGGTAAGAGGGACCAACAGACAGAAGGGGAGAATGGACTCCTCTAAGTTATTTTCTTAGCTCTACTGCACACCATGACATGAATGAACATGTGCATAAGTGCATGCATGCATGCCTGCACACACACATAAATACATGAAATAAATAACTGCAATATAAAAATAATAAAAATCATGTTATTGATTTTGTTTTAATTTAATACATTTGAATAATTTATAGTCTTAATAAAAACATGCAAGTAATATGTATGTATTTGCATAAATCTTACATTGATAAAATAGACACTATTTAAAATTATTAATAGATATTTAACATCTAAGAATATTCTTTATTTTTTCCACGTGTCTTTGTCAGAATAAATTTGCTTTATTCAAAATAAGTATTTGCCAAGACATAGTGCTACATGACAATAATCCTGTCACTTTGTGGCGGGGAGTAAATCAAGAGGGTCCCAAGCCTCAAAAATAAATAATTATTTTTTATTACATACTTGTAAATTTTTACTCATTTTAACCATTTATTAATACACTATACATTTTATCTATAATACAAGTGTATTTTAAAACACAAGTTGTAATCTTTTGAGCCATGCAACTTAATGAAAATACATTAATTATCTACAAATCTGTAGCATGGTGACCCATTCCTAGATGCTAAAATAATACCTTTAAAGAGAAATTAGTAGGTTGCAAGACTAGTTATGTGTAGTCGATCTGGTCCTAGAAGGAAAGTCAATAATTCCAAAGTTGATGAGGCATTCTTTAACTTGCCAACTGTGTATTCCAATCATGCCTTGTATGGGGATAATTGGAAAATTGGAGTATTGGGGATTTTCTCTGAAGTTACTATAAGATGAACTTGAAGAAAAGCTTGGTCATCATTTAATTCTTAAATGTTCTCTTCAGAGTATGTAGAACCTGAATTGACATCTCCATGTACAGGAGAGAGGGCTCAGCCTTTAAGAGCACATACTGCTCTTGCAGAGGACCTGTGTCCTCTTCCCTGAAGCCAGTGGCTTACAAACCCCTGCAACTCAGCTGTAGGGAATCCTATGCCCACTTCTGGCATCTATGCACACATTAGCACTCACATGCTCATACTCACACTCAGGCGCATTCAAAAATAAAAAAGCCAAAGTGAAGTGATGTAAACAAAGCCTGGTCATTATGAATGGAAAGGAAAGAATCTTTCTGGGGTGACTTTGGTATTTCCTTCTGCCTCTGATGCCTAAAGATTTTCAGAGACAGTCACTCCCTGGAAAAATGTAAGCCCTGACCAGTATTAAGAATGGATTGAAGTCTGAAAGAAAGAAAGAAAGAAAGAAAGAAAGAAAGAAAGAAAGAAAGAAAGAAAGAAAGAAAGAAAGAAAGAGAGGGAGGGAAGGGGGGAGGGGGGGAGGGAGGGAGGGAGGAAGGAAGGAAGGAAGGAAGGAAGGAAGAAAGAAAGAAAGAAAGAAAGAAAGAAAGAAAGAAAGAAAGAAAGAAAGAAAGAAAGAAAGAAAGAAAAAGAAAACAAAGGCACACAACCTTTTTTCTATTAGGAGGCAAACTGGAATAGAAGAACAAGTATGGTTGATATATTGTACACCCCAATAAACTCATCTGGGAGTCAGAGAACAGAACAGTCACAATATTAAACATAGAGGTTAGGCGGTGATAGCACACGCCTTTAATCCTACCATTCCCCAGGCAGTGATCCATCTGGATCTCTGAGAATTCAAGGCCACACTGGAAACAGCCAGGCATGGTGGCACACACCTTTAATCCCAGCACTTGAAATCTCATATTTTGCTTGAGAAAGACACATGGCTTTAATTCCAGGAAGTGATGACAGGAAACAGAAAGGTACACAAGGTGTGAGGACCAGGAACTAGCGGCTTTTAAGCTTTAGGCTTTTAGAGGCAGTTCAGTTGAGATCAGTTTGGATGAAGACACAGAGGCTTCCGGTTTGAGGAAACAGGATCCACTGAGAAGTTGGTGAGGTGAAGTTAGCTGTGGCTTGTTCGGCTTCTCTGATCTTTCAGAATTCATTCCAATATCTGGCTTTGAGTTTTATATTTATAAGACCTTTTAAGATTAGTGTTACAAACAGGTTCCTTAATATTCTCTGTCACGAATACTCCCCCTGGTCCTCCGAAGCACAGGTGGTAGCTCAGCTCTTACTTGTAAAATCAGGGGAGCTGAGAACTGTAACTGTGGCCAAAGAAGGTCACGATTTAACAGGGTAAATGAATACAAAGGCAGTCAGGAGCTCTGGAGTTTCCAGCATGCTTCTCAGGATGCCAGGAAACTGACATCAGTAAATAAGATCCATTTACTTCCTCCATTGCCAGACAACAGGCAGAAACAGTCAAAGAGCCTTGGTCCTCTCATGATTCTGTCCTGGGGATTGTTCACATCCTGACTGGAGAAAAGCTGCTGAAGCTAGTGACTTTTAAGTTTTATATGTTTTGATTGTGAGACCTTGGGTTATACCTGTTGGATAGGTGTTGAAAGATCCACACACCCTGAAAGATTTGAGAGTGCTCCACACATGAAACCATCTGAATTGCTTCCCATTGATGACCCCACCTGATGTGAACATACACATGGTTAGGATCTAACTGTGACTCAAGTTTAAGACAGCAGCTGATGAATAGCCACAAAGCTCTGGGGACTAGAGTAGTCTAACACAAGGGATTGCTACTCCCAAGTCCATACTGAATTATTTCATAAGCATACACTGATTACACTTTCGTAGCAGAGTGTACACTGAACTCAGCTGAAACCTACACATACATCGGTCTTTCATTCCAACTGGACACAGTAATACTGATTTGCAAGGACTTGATGAATGGATATGCTTTTTGTGGTACAAAGCCAATAAATTGTTTAATCTCTGTATTGAGAGGGACCTGAGAGTCTTTGCTTGAGCCCAAATCACCACCATGTGACCTTTGCACCTAGCTCTCATTTGGCTTTCAGTTTCCAGTCCAATCTGTGGAGAGCATCATTAATTCTACTGTTTCTTCAACATTTAGTATTTCCTTCACCTGTGTGACCACATGTAGAAGGAAAATAGCCCACGGTGAGAATCTACTGTGCACATAACATAACTGAGTGATAACTTCTGGAGAACTTTGTTGCCAAGATTTACTCCAAAATAAATAACTATTAGTAGTATAAGTGCCTGAAAAAAACTCTCTACTGCTTCTTTAGTTTGTTTATGTTATACTTGTTTTAACTGCTCATAATAACATTAACTATAAAAAGCATTTAGATTACATGTAAGAGACAACATCTCTATGGGATTTTTAATGGCAGAAAGGGAACCTAAATATTAATTAATTCAGATATCATACTGTTTATAAGTAGATTATATTAAATGTTAAAAATGTTCATCTTTCTATAATATAAATGTGACACTAAAATAGAGTTAGAAATAAAGATGAAATTATTAAATTTAAGAAATGTTTTATTCACATTTTAAATATTATTCCAAGACTCTTATGTCACATATTTACACGAAGTTAATTTTGTGTAAAAATATCTAGTAATTAAACACAACTAACAATTTCTATAACTTCAATGTCTATATAAGAACAGCATGACACTCCTGATAGTGATTCTGTTTCTTGTGATCTTATTATAATTTTCTCTCAGTTTAAATGTTGAGGGTGTTTGAGTTTTCTTCCTTGGTAGAGATAGCAAAAGCATTTATATTCTTAAAATTAGAATTTCCTGTTTCACCAAAATATTTTCTTACTCATAACAATATACAAACTAAAATTTTTAGCACATCTGCTTAGACACTCTCTTTTTCATAATATTTATTTGTTTTATCTTGTTTTTTTGAGACAGGGTCTCTGTCCAGTTTTGATGCCTTTCCTGGATCTCGCTCTGTAGACCAGGCTGGCCTCAAACTCACAGAGATCTGCCTGGCTCTGCCTCCTGAGTGCTGAGATTAAAGGCGTGTGCCACCATTGCCCAGCTATTATCACAATTTTAAAATTAAATTTAAAATACAAAATGAAGTTTCAAATAAGTCCTAGATGATATTTATTTTTATTGGTA